>NC_058086.1:153499054-153799054 GCF_014858855.1 Bufo gargarizans | reverse complement strand
TTTGGAGTGCCGTGACCTTCTTCATTTTTTCTGGTATCTGTGGGGTCTATGAGGCCGGGACCTGACGTCACGAGCACCGCCGCAAAGCCTCTTGAATGCATTCAAGTAAGTGGTGCTGTCCTACCACCTCTTTTTGTTTGATACGTAGGGGCCACTCGCATGAATGGTTGCCCATGTAATAAGCGGCCAAAGCTATGTTCACCACAGCCTGCTGTGGCTCATAGTGAAGGTTCTGAGCAGGAACCCCCCCTATGTTGTCCATATGCCCACATATGGAGTGAATCAATTGAATAGGAGGGAGTTGTCCCATTGAAGTGAACGGGAATGGCTGAGCTGTAATTACATTGTATGATCGCTGCGGTCTCTTCAAACAGCTGATAGGCAGTGGTGCCTGGAGTTGAACCCCCCCCCCCCACTACCACCAATCTGCTATTAGTGTCATATATATATATATATATATATATATATATTTATTAGAACTCTGTTTCTCTTATATACATTTCCAAATCTACAGCAAAGAAATAGAACTGACCTGAAATTTATTGACTGCCTGCAGCCGCCACAAGGGAGAGAAAAGGATCTTAATGCATACAGTCTATACCAGGGGTGCACAACCTTTTTTGGTCTGAGGGCCGCATTGTCACATCGCTCAATTTCAAGGGGCCCCAAATAAGAGGATGGTTATTACCACCTCCTGCTAGTTACAGACGCCATGCAATAACCAGTAAGCATTTTCCCTTACTAGTGGGGAAAGCACTTATTGGTTAACACTTTAATAACTAGGCCTGAACAGACACTTTTTTTTTGTGATTGAGCGCACGTGATGGTTCGAACGGTTGTAACTTTTTTATATGTTGGGAATACCAAAATATTCACTTGACACATAGGCCCTTACAATTTTTTTTTTAGTTTTATTTGGGGAAAATGTACAAAGCATTTTTAAAAGGTATATTTTTTTTCAAACTATAGCTCCTTATTCTTTAAATATGCAAACTGTCACCAAAATGAATTATTATAAATAGTTCCCTATTTTGTGTCGGTTGTTTTGTTATATAATACGTATAGCTTCATAGTGAATGGGGCGATAATGGCCACGGTTTTGGTTGATGTAATGTATTTTATTATTTTTTATATTTTTTAACTTATTTTTTTATATATTTGTGCTACAAATAATATCCTCCATGAGGACATAAAAAGACCTCTAAGGAACACTGACAATTTTAGTTAATTTTTCACTTTTTCCTTTTTATTTTTTGCTTTTATTTGTATTTTATTAATATTTTATTGTATTATTATTTTTTATAATTTATTAATTATTATTTAAATATATTTTTGCCACAAAATATGTCCCCCAAGATCTAGTAAAAAGACTGTTGGGGACAATGAACACTCCACTATTTTGCACTTATTTTTTTATTTTATTTGTTTTTTATTTTTCTTATTTTTATTTTTCTATTTTTTTTAAATATATTTTTGCCACATAATGTGTCCCCCAAAGGATTATAAAAAGACTGTTAGGGGACACTTTTATTTAGCAATTTTTCCTTTTACTTTTTTCTTTTATTTGTATTTCATTTTTGTATTTTTTCATAATTTTCAATTTTTTTGCCACATCATATTTTATTTCTTTTTTTTATTTTATTTGTGTTTTATTATATTTTTTTCACATTTTTTAACTTATTTATATATATATATATATATATATATATATATATATATATATATTTTTTTTTTTTTGCCACATAATTAGTCCCCAAGAGGTCACTGAAAGATTTTGTGGACACATACTTTTTTTTTGCACTATTTCCACTGTAACTGGGGCATCTAAAGGAGCCCCAGTTACAGGGGAAACCAGCCTGCTGTGGGGGCATTGTACACAAGCAGAGCTGATCAGGGTCTCCTCACCCTGCAGCTCTGCACTCCTGTCCCCAAGCTAGGTCTACCCTGCACAGCACGCCACTCGCCTGAGGGGAAGGCAGAAGCGCTGATACACTGCTTCTGCCTTCTCCTCAGCTCCCCCGCTGTCACTGACAGCCGGGAGCAGACCTGGTCCTGCTACAGTGCGGGAGCAGGAGCTGTAATGATCCATCGTGCGGCGCTGCTGGTAGAAACACAGCTGATCTCACGATCAGCTGTGTTTCTGTCCAGGAGGACGGGGGCCGCAAGCCTTGGCTCTGGGGGCCGCATGCTGCCTGCGAGCTACTAGGCTTATCCTATTGATGACTGCAGGCAGACTGAGTTTTATCATTTAACTGTATTTTTATAAAGAGGATTTGGAGCTTTTTACCAGAAAAATAGAACAATAACTGCTAAAAGATAATATAAGAAATGGAGACATGTTAAACTTTCCATGCCGGTCTTAAGTCCCTCTGCACTGCTGGAGGAAGCGCTAAAGTTATGTAGAGACACAAGCTTCTACATAGGTTTGGCGCTTCCTCCAGCAGGCTATGTGACAGACTTAAATCTACACCAGCTCCCTTGCTGGCTTAGATTTAAACCACTTCCACAGCAAAAACTGGCATAGAAAATTATCAATGAGCTAGGCCTGCCTGCCCGCCCGCTTCCCTACCCACGCCCTTTTTCTTGCTACTTCAGAAAAGTGGTGTTAGCAATTTTGCCACAAAATTGTGTGCGACAAAAACTGCAACTTAAATGGCTATATCTATGCCAGCTAGGGAGCTGTTGTAGATTTAAGTCTGTGGCACGGCCTGCTGGAGCAAGATCCAAACTTATGTAGAGGACTGTGCCCCCACATAACTTTGGCGCTTCCTCCAGCAACGCAGAGGGACTTAAGACTCGCCTGGAAAACACCAGTCTTAATAATGTCCCCCTTAATATTTGTTGTAATACTATTTTAGTTGAAATACAATTGATTACTTTGAAATGAGAAATGGGAAAGTGTTACCTCTGCTGTTCCTGGGATGGCAAGCCTTGATGATTTAGAAGTGGAGTCACTGACAAATTGTGACGCAGTATATATCATCCCTTTTGGATCTTCCAAATTAATATTTGGTGCCGCAGTTTGCCAAGTTACCAGAAAGAAAGTTTCATTGCCCACCGTGCTGTCAATGAAAACGGTGCCATTCAAACATTGAGCCGGTGAAAGACTTGAGGCAGTGCTTTCCAGCTGTCAAAATAAGAAAATCTAATGTGAGGTTGAAGTCAATGAACAACACCCCCTCCCAACCTGTGCTGTGAATATGGCTAGAAACTTATTAGGGTAAAGTGTTATACGCAAAAAAATTACGGCAGAACAATGTCCTTATTTGCTTTCATTTTACAAGACAGATCCAGGTTTATCTCTGGCATGTATACATTCACTTAGTATTGATTTTCCAACCACATCTGCTAGATGTTTGTTCCACGCATCTGCTACTCTTTCAGTAAAATAAAATTTTCACACATTATTTCACCTCCCACCCAACTTATTTTAGAGAACGTTAAAATATTGCTGGTTATGAGAACGAGAGTTCTGGAAATGGGACGTTGATCCGTAAATTTACTTGGCATCTGCCTCATTGGGGTTTTTTGCGTTCCTCTGGATCAACACTGTAGATTAATTCTTCCACCATTTATTTTACAGATTCATCTCATTCAGTCAGCAGCAGCCTTATCTCCATTAATATGCTATCTATTTTAAATGTTGGTAAATCTACAGTTCTTTCTCTCATTAAAGGTTTTAATGAGAGTCCAACCACTGAGACTCCTATCAGTCCTGAGAAGGGGAGTCGCATTCTCCAATCTGATGGAGTGGCAGGTCAGGCATACTCCATTTTCTATGAATGCACTGAAAATTGCACTCCATCAGATCGGGGGGAACGGCACCCCCATTCTCTGGATCAGATGGGGTCCCAGCTGTTTGACGTCCAGCAATAAATTAGCTATAACTTTTAAACTTGGCACAACCCCTATATTCTTTATGGCTTTATTCCTTTTTTTCTGCCCTATCCATAGATCCTGGCAGTAACCAAATTTATGGTATAGACCACCATGGATACAGTAACTACCCAAGATTACCACAATTGAAGACATTAACCATTGTCTCTTTCCTCAGCGAGGAATTTCTTGAAATTAGTTTCCGATTCAGCAATTTTTTATTTTTTTATCAATTACTGGATACATTGATTCTACACTAATTGCTCCAATTTCCCCTTAAAATTGGTATATACCACCCTCCAATCTCCTAGGACTCAGATACTCAGATTTTTTATGGAAATATGTTATTTCTGTAATGCCTGTAGGTAGGGACAGACATGTACAGAGAGCCCTGACCTGGAACCCAGCCTACTTTACCTAGCTACTTGAACTTGAAGCCCCAGGCAGCAATACCGCAACTGGTAGACAACCCCTTTGCTACTAAAGTGCAGAGACAGACACCAAGATACAAAGACAACACACAGATATAGTCATACGAAAATGTGTCAGAACCAGGCAGACAACGCAGTACAAAATGATAGACAGAGAGTGGTCAAAAGACAAGCCAAGATTAAATATCAGACGGGATGCACAGTAGAAATCAAGTGAGACAGAGAGTGGTCAAAAGACAAGCCAAAGTCAAAAGCACAAACAAATCCAAATGAATCCAAGAACTCGGAACCGAGCTAGTGAGCCCCCCAAAAACTATTACTGGCACTGGTATATGGCCAGGAAGGGGTTTAAATAGAACACCAAGTCCCAGGATTAGAACCTGATAGGTCATGCACTAGCACACAAGAGCAGAACAGCTGAGTAATCATCCCACTGCTAGACTCCACCAGCAAACGCCCGCTGTGGGGAGAAAGAGTATTCCATCCTGTTGCTAAGGATGCTGTCGTATCACCAGGGAGCATGGCTTAGCAGTGCATCTCTCCAAGAGCAATTGCTTCAAGGCTGGAGATCTCGCCGCTGGAGCCCAGACAGGTAAGTTTGTGACTATTTCTTTTTGTTCATTTTTTGCAAATATTTGCTCTTTCTCCCCGCCCAAGCTCTTGAATGCAATGAGAGCAATAGAAATAGTGACACTGACATACATAGTTGTGGGTAAACGCGTGCTTGTGTTAACAAAAAACATTTAAAATCACACCACACCATCGCATCTTTTATGCTTTATCATATTATAAAGCTTCCAAAAATTGTCCTTTATTGGGAGCAAATGGTGTTTAAACCCACACAGTGTTATGGGAAAATGACAGTGACTTGTTGGGACCAAGCATCCAAAAATTAGGCCTCAACTGTTGCAAATCCCTGTTGTTTATGCCGCTCACATGTTAATGTCAGAAGAAAGACTGGCTTGTTCTGCAAAAGTATCTAAAAATTATGCATTAATGGGGGCAGAATGCTTGCCCGTATTTATACATGAACAAATATTTTTTGTCATAAGAATGAGTGCATGTTCTGAACAAGCCTGGAAAAACTCTGCCTTTTAATTGGGAGCAGCATTCATTAGTGGCTGTGGGAAGAGTATGGTAATAGTGGCGTGTGGTTGCAATAGTAGCAGCAGATGTAGCAGCACAACATGGAACAATCAAGGCAGTAGATATGTGTTGCAGTAGATGTGTGTGGCAGTAGAAATTGCAACTGTTTAGCAGTAATGGAAGTGACAATAGGGGATTAGCAGCAGGGAATAGTGTTGGCAGCAGCAGCACCATCCATACAGTACAAAACATAAACATAGGCAGGCAGACAGCAGTAGCAGCTATATGGTATGGAACATGATGGTAGGCAGCCAGAAAGACAGTTTCAGTGGTATGAGGGTGGCAGCAGTAGTAGCCACACGGTGCAGAACATAATGGAAGGTAAGCATACAGCGGCAGTGGTGTGATGGGGCACTGTTAGCAAGGGCAGATCTACTTATTGGCCTCAATCGGAGTAGTGGGAAAATCCTCATGGATCCATGCCTCGTTCAAGTGATGTTTTGTATCCTGGTGGAAGGCAACTTAGTCCATTTGGGTTTCACAACCCACCTTGTTGCTCTAAAAACCCTAGGGAAGAAAAACAAACGAACCAGCACCTCCATAATAAGTAAATTTGAGAACGCAGGTGCACGCTACCTTGGCTGAAACACAATGAAATTAGTAGAACTACAGGTAACAGCACACTGCTAGTCAATTGCACAAAGATATAAGCAAATACTGAATAAAAAATAACTTCTTGGTGGCCATACTTACTGCAAGGGCAGTTAGAAGCTTTTTGCGCATATAATTGATCAAAAATATGTCGGCCCATCTACCAGACGACAAGGTGGCTTCTAATCAGATGGAACCTACTCTAACATGCCTCTCCTGGGCTTACAGCCTACAATCTGGGCAAAGTAGCAAAAAACCCTCTCTGAGATGACATTGAAAGCTGGGCAAGAGAGAGAGCATGCTGGGCCATTTCAGGCCACTGTTTCAGTCTGCCTCCCCAGAAGCTCATGCGGTCAAAGAACACGGTATGCACCGTAGAAAGGCTAGAGTCCAGGTAGGACTGAACCTTAGTGTTAAGGCGGTACATTCCCATTAGTGTTGATCGCGAATATTCTAATCACAAATTTTTATCGCGAATATTGGCACATCGAGAATTCGCAAATATCTAGATTCTAGAATATAGTCCGATATCTTCGTAATCGCAAATATTCAAGATTTTTTTCATCAGTTCCCATGATCCCTCACTGATTCTTGCTTGTGGGCCAATGAGAAGGCTGCAATATCTTTGACTTTAGGAGTAGTGTTGATCGCAAATTTTTGTATCACAAATTTCTGTATCGTAAATTTTCCGATTGCCGATTTTCGCAATCAAGAAAATAATGACTGGAGATCACGAATTCTCGAATTCATGAATATATGACAAATATTCACCCAAATATTCACGAAATATCGCAAATTTTAATATTGCCCTTGCCGCTCATTACTGATTCCCATTTGCTGATTTGCCTCAGCCGGGTGTAGCATAATGAAAATTTTCGTTTTGATGATACCGAAATGACTGCTGGTGCGGCTTCTGCTGCTTTTCGTAGCAGGGACAGCAGAAGGTGGGTGACTGCGGGGAATGGAGAGAGGCCTCAGACATGTGGGTGTCAGGTGTCTGCTTGCCAAAGGCTGTTGTGAAAAACTGCATACAGATAATAAAGTAATTTGGCCTCACTTTCAGCAGGAGGAGAACATTCCATTTTGCTTTGCTAGCAAGGGTCTAACTGCATGGCTAACCAATAATCATTGGGGTCCATTCACACGTCTGCAAAATGGGTCCGCATCCGTTACGCAATTTCGTGGAACGGGTGCAGACCCATTCATTTTCAATAGGGCCAGAATGTGCTGTCCGCATCCGTGCTTCCGTTTCCGCAAAAAATAGAACATGTCCTATTCTTGTCCGCAAGTGAGGCCAAGACACTTGCCATTCTGGCCAGCGTGCCCAAGGAGCCAGTTTTGAGATAATTGGGTGTCATAGTCATCATTCTCCACCTGCTCCTCCTGCTCCTTTAGCACCAACTCCTCCTCCATCCGACTTTCTTCTTGTTGGTTCCCAACAGCTACAGGGCAAACAACAAGATGTGCTTGATGTTCTTCTACTGTTGTCCCTTGTTGCATGAGAATCTTTTCTAAGATAAATATCAGGTGGATGACAGTTTATGCTGCAGTTTTCCCTACTGACACATTTTGTGGCCTCTTTGAAGGGCTTCAATATGTGACAGGTGTCTCTGATGAGCTGTCAATGTCAGACCTCAAAAACAACAGATGCTCCCTGCAGAGATGGTCTGGTGCACAATAAAATCATTCACTGCTTATCACTGCTTCTGCAGATGCTCTAGCATGTCCAAAGTTGAATGTTGCCCATTAAGCATTGTAATGGTAGACAGTTCTGATGCTGCAAGTCCACGTGGGGCATTCCTTACCATATAAGAATGCAAGGACAGTCATCTGGAAATTGGCAGCACCTTCTGCAAGAAAATGTACTTTTCTAAAAAGTGTTGCATGAATAGGTTTATTATATGCTCCATTCAGGGAGAAGATGTTATTTCCCCCAATGAACCATGGCCATCATAATCTTTCCATTGTTGCTGACCACCTTGCCCCATTGGAGTTGGCAGGGAGACAGCCAGCAGGATATTAGCTGCATGATGCAGTCTAGCTAGTGATTGGCTGTGCGCCTACTCTCACACATTTGATAGAAGGGAGAGTGGGAGCAAAACTCTGACCTGCTGCTGTTGAGGGCAGAAGGGTGCCCATGGAGGAGGAGGAGATGGATAAGTGGCTGGTGTGGGAATCAGACCGTGACTAAGTGGATGTGTCAAGAGCACCTTGCCTTCTTGCTTCGGCCATAAAAAACATTGACCCAGACATGTACTGTATCAGCTGCTCAAGGTGTCCACCAAAGTGTGCAACTTGCTGCACAGCGAGAATTGCAACAAATGGCCCCCATTCTCCGCCACATGACAGCACAAGCATATGCAGAAGAAAAGTAACCTATAAATCCAGCGCTTCCTCTTTAAACACATAGGAGGTAGAGATGGCCTTGCGGTTCGCCTGGAGGTCGTTTCACGGCAAACTTTGCTTGTTCACAGTTTGCCGAACAAGTGAACATATGGCGATGTCCGCCGGCACCATATTCTTTGCATTGTGCAGAACTTTGACCCATGACACATCCATCAGGTGGGACAGGACAGCCAATTGAGACATTTCAGCACATGGATACACCCCCAACCCATAGGCGTGCGCACGGGGTGTGCCGCCCGCCTCCGTTCCATTGACTTCAGCCCCTGGGGTGAGTGACGCTACAGACAGGGCCGGCAGCATGGGCGCCCGGCAAACGTTATAGTTGTGGAGTTAGAGGGAGCCCGGAGCAGGTGTGTCCCCAGCAGGTAAGTGAGCGGCGTGCACCCCTCTGACTGCAATGAGTGGGAGCTAAAGCGGAGCTGGGTGGGAGCGGAGCGAGTGCTGAAGTTGGGGTTCACCTTGCAGCCAGGCTGTTCTTATACTGGAGGGTAGTCATGTGGAGATGGTGACTTGGTTTGATGGTGACTTGGTTTGCTGAAGTGGGTGACCCCGACCCTCTGATAAAGTGGCAGTGATAGAGGGGCTTTGTGGGGATCTGCACCCCCTGATAGAGAGGCTTTGTGGAGACCACTGCCCCCCTCATTGGGGGGCTTTGTGGGTACCTGCACCCCATGATAGAGGGGCACCCCTCTGACTGCAATGAGTGGGAGCTAAAGCGGAGCTGGGTGGGAGCGGAGCGAGTGCTGAAGTTGGGGTTCACCTTGCAGCCAGGCTGTTCTTATACTGGAGGGTAGTCATGTGGAGATGGTGACTTGGTTTGATGGTGACTTGGTTTGCTGAAGTGGGTGACCCCGACCCTCTGATAAAGTGGCAGTGATAGAGGGGCTTTGTGGGGATCTGCACCCCCTGATAGAGAGGCTTTGTGGAGACCACTGCCCCCCTCATTGGGGGGCTTTGTGGGTACCTGCACCCCATGATAGAGGGGCATTGTGGGGACCTGCACCCCATGATAGAGGGGCATTGTGAGCACCTATATTCATATATATATATATATATATATATATGTACACACGCGTGCGCGGCGTGTGTGTTAGTGCTTTATGGTGCACACCCTAATGCAATAGGCTGCGCACGCCTATGCCTCAACCCTATAAATAAACCCCATCTGGCAGCCATTTTACATTCTGTTTTTTGCCAGTGTAGGGAGAGGTTGCTGTGTGGAGCAGGGACAGACTGTTAGGGATACCAAATTCTAGATAATAGGGCCACAAAAGTCCTTTTAAGGACTGGTATAGGTGTGCTATCGATAGGTGTGATATACTCAGGGGTGTGATATACTTATACTTTCTAACATAGAAAGTATATTATAGTGCATTTGTATTGTGCAGCAGTTGTGTGCAGTTCTGATAAGATACCGCCGCTAGATAGAGGGACAAACGCTATTGGAATAAGTAATTGCAATTGGTGTGATATACCACTTGCCCCCCAAAAAAAACTGATTGAGGGGTGTGATATACCTATAATACACCTTCTAACATAGAAAGTATATTATAGTGCATTTGTATTGTGCAGAAGTTGTGTGCAGTTCTGCTGAGATACCGCAGCTAGATAGAGGGACAAACGCTATTGGAAAGACTAATTGCAACTGGTGTGATATACCTGTTGCCCCCCAAAAAACTGATTAAGGGGTGCAATATACCTGCTTCCACAAAATACTTATTAAGGGGTGTGATACACCAGCTTCCACAAAATATTGATTGAGGGGTGTGATACACCGGCTTCCACCAAATATAGATTGAGGCCTGCGATACAGCGGCTTCAACCAAATATTAATTAAGGGGTTTGATATACCGGCTTTCAGCAAATACACATTATTGGGTTCTATATACCTGTTTCCACAAAATACTGATAGAGGGGGTTGATATACAGGCTTTCACCAAATATTGATTGAGGCCTGCGATATACCTGCTTCCACAAATACTGCTCTTCTATAGGGACTTTGTCACAGAGTCATTTTGAAAATGACAGGCAGAGGAAGAGGCAGGCCATTCCGCAGGGGTAGTAGGAGTCGGGCAGGTGCACCAGGCCGGAGCCTAAGTGGGAAGTTGGAGTGGGAAGTTGGAGTACCTAGGGACGACATTTACAGAAGATCTTGAAAAGACTTTTCTTCAGTTTTCTTTGTTTAGTTGGATTACTTTAATCTCTCTGTATTGTTGAAACGGAGATGAAATAACCTTTTATTAAAAATGTTACAAAAAACCACATGCTTTCAAAGGGTGTCCTAATTTTTTCACATGACTGTATATCTCTCGAATCACAGTTTCGGTGCCAAGATACATCTGACCACAGACACGTGGTCTAGCAAACACAGGCAGGGAAGGTACATAACTTTTACTGCCCCCTGGGTGAACCTTCTGACGGCCGTCAAGCATGTAACTCTTGGCACCCATGTGGATTTAATGTTACCGCCACGGATTGCATGTAGGCATGCCTCTTCTTCTCCTCCTCCTACGCCATCCTCTGTCTCCTCCTTGGCTGACTTCTCCTTTTCTACTGCTACCGCCTCTTCTGCTGCACCCCCCAAGCTCCCCAGAACCTATTCGACGTGCCAGGTGAGATGTTGCCATGCTGTGCTGCAGCTGTTGTGCCTTGAAGCCAAGAGCCACACCTGTCCTGCACTGCTTTCAGCTCTGCGGTCACAGGCCGATCAGCGGCTAACCCCGCTCAATTTGACAGTTGGTGAAGTGGTGTGCACCAATCTGCTGAGTGCACTGAAACAGGGCAAAATGACACACGGCATGGCACACGACGCTCTGGAACTCCACCTTGTATTTGCTTGATATGCTGCTCCAGCAGAGATGTGCAGTTAACGACTACCTGCACAAACTCAGGTTCTGGGAGCTTGTTTTTTTTTTCCACCGCGCCAGTGGCTGCTCATGCACGATGCATGCAGACTTCTGCGGCCATTTGATTAGATCACCAAACTAGTAAGTTGCAGCTAGGGCTCTATCAGTGACATCGTAACTTACACCTTCTTTCTAGAGCATGAATTGCATCGTGTCATTGATCAAGCCATCAAGGAGCTGGAGCAGGAAGATGAGGATGTCGCAATGCTAAATGAATTCCCGGGGGGGCTACTCCATATGAGACAAGTCAGCAGAAGTCTGAAGAGGAGCAGGGCCGGCGCTACCCATAAGCAGAGTAGGCCACCGCGTAGAGCGCACTCTGCCTGGGGGCGCCGGCGCTCTGGAGTCCGAATCCCGACTAGCCGCCACCACGCCCCCTACTTGTGATCCATCTAAGTAACATCTTCCTCTGATTCCCGACTAGCCACCGCCCGCGCCACGCCCCCTACTTGTGATCCAAATCTGACATCATTCATCTGCGGCTTCTTGACTCCTCCTGTACTTGCCGGCCGGATCAAGGATGTCCTGGGATGTGCGCCTGCGCGGGCATGAGTTTTTTTTTCAGTCACTTCGGCGCAAAATCACGCGAGACCGGAGGTCACGGGTCTCGTGCCGATACTCATGATCGTATCTTATCCAACGTCATATCCGGGGGACAACAGGAAGTGACGTGACGACTCAGGGTATTGAAATATTACGGGGTAGGGAAATATCACTAGACACCCGCGGCAAGTACAGACTACAGGATCATCAGCGTCAGCGAGCGACACAAGTACGTACGGGGGGTTGTTTGGCGGCAATTTCAAATTACATAATGGGCATTGTGCACTGTGGGGGCAGTATTACTTAGTGTAGGCACTGGGGGGAAAATTACATAATGGGCATTGTGCACTGTGGGGGCAGTATTACTAAGTGTGGGCACTGGGGGGTAAATTACATAATGGGCATTGTGCACTGTGGGGGCAGTATTACTTAGTGGGGGCAAATTACATAATGGGCATTGTGCACTGTGGGGGCAGTATTACTTAGTGGGGGCACTGGGGGGCAAATACATAATGGAGGGCAGTGTGGGGGTCTGACTGGGCGGAGTCAAGGGGCGGGGTCAAGGGGGCGGCAAAATTTGCTTTCGCCTAGGGTGGCAAAAATCCTTGCACCAGCCCTGAAGAGGAGTCAGAGGAGGATGGTGCCTGGGTGGAGGAGGAGGAGCAAAAAGAGCAGGCTTGTTCTCCAATGGCCTGCAGTAAAATTAATATCCAATGACCGTCTAATATACCTCCAGCCACATAATCACTTGATCTTTTATGTATGTACGGTGAATAAATGATTTTTGGGGCCTGTAGTCCACTGGCCCGCAGTAAAATTGAAATTGAGAACCATTGACAGTCTAATATACCTCCAGCCATATAATCACTTGATGTTTTCTGTCTGGTAAATGCCTAATGTTTGGGGCCTGTACTCCACTGGCCTGATTTAAAATTGATATCCAATGACCGTCTAATATACCTCCAGCCACAAAATCACTTGATGTTTTCTATCTGGTGAATGAATCATTTTTGGGGCCTGTAGTCCATTAGCCTGCAGTAATATTGATATCCAATGACCATCTAATATACCTCCAGCCACATAATCACTTGATGTTTTCTGTCCGGTAAATGCCTAATGTTTGGGGCCTGTACTCCAATGGCCTGCAGTAAAATGGATATTCAATGACCGTCTCATATACCTCCAGCCACATGATCA
Source organism: Bufo gargarizans (assembly GCF_014858855.1). Taxonomy (NCBI): domain Eukaryota; kingdom Metazoa; phylum Chordata; class Amphibia; order Anura; family Bufonidae; genus Bufo; species Bufo gargarizans. The sequence continues at coordinate 153,785,958 of NC_058086.1, read as the reverse complement.
CTTGTTCTTTTCTGTAGGTTGAATGAATAATTTTTAGGGCCTGTACTAAACTGGCCTGAAGTAAAATTGTTATCCAATGACCGTCTAATATACCTCTAGCCACATAATCACTTGATATTTTCCTTCCAGTGAATGGCTAATGTTTGGGGCCTGTAGTCCACTGGCCTACATTAAAATTGATATCCAATGACCGTCTAATATACCTTCAGCCACATAATCACTTAATGTTTTCTGCCCGGTGAATGAATAATTTTTGGGGCTTGTAGTCCACTGGCCTGCAGTAAAATTGATATCCATTGACCGTCTAATATACCATCCATCCACACTTGATCTTTCATGTACGGTGAATGCATAATTTTTGGGGCCTGTAATCTAACTGGTAAACAGTAAAAATGTTATACGGTGAGCGCCTAATCTACCTCCAGCCACATTATCAATTGTTCTTTTCTGTACGGTGAATGAAACATTTTTGGGGTCTGTAGTCCACTGGCCTGCAGTAAAATTGATATCCATTGACCATCTAATATACCTCCATCCAAATAATCACTTGATGTTTTCTGTCCGGTGAATGCCTAAAGTTTGGGGCCTGTACTCCACTGGTCTAAAATTATTTTTTTATAGGCTCCAGCACGGCACATTTTTGACAGTTTCCTTTTAAGACGCATAAAAATGGCCCCTGATTAAAATACATATTTTTTGTGGGAATTTTTGCCATTGATCCCCCTCTAGTATGTCATTGTCATGTTTGTGCACTTCTAGTAAGTATTTGGTGGCTGAAAATATGACCTGAATGTTTTTCAGGTTTGTCTGCCATTTAAGTGAATGGGGCCCGCCGTGAACTTGCTGATGTTCTGGCTGATGTTCATCCATCACTAATAGGGGGTCATTTATTAAGACCAAGGTTTTAGATGCCTGTCTTAATAACCCCTTTACCTGGCCGGCCTGTACATAACTTCAGAGCATCCACCGCCTGTCTAAATGTAAGCCAGCTTCCTTGCTGGCTAATCAGGGAAAAGACGCAGATTGCGGCTCAACTAACCTTTGTGCCACAATCTACGACAGATATACGCCAGAAAACTAGCATATATCACTTAGTAAATGACCCCCATAGGTTTTATTATCCCAATAAAATGACAAAGATACAAAATAAAAGACTATAACAAAATGTAAACAACTAAAAACAGTCTTAAGTTTCTATAATGCATTTCAGGGCTTGGACCCTTCTTTAGAAGCTGAACTGTGATATGTCATAATGAGCTCTTTGCCCCCTCATAAATTATGTATTTGCCACTGTCACTACAGTTGCCCCTACTGCCACCAGTGTGGGTACAGGTGCCACTACTACCCCCACCATCACAACATAGCTATGCAAGTTTTCCCGACTCCCCCTAAATCTCCTCCTTAGGACAGTCTAAGCACTGACTTTTCTCACACAACTCATTAACAGGGAGACTCTCTGACTATCTTCCATAGTGCATGGCGGGGTTTTGTTGTCTCTTCTTAGGAAAAAAAGAGGGTGCCCCACTAGAAGGGGACAGTGATGACAGAGCACATGCAACTGAAAGGCTTCTCTGTGGTTGCAAGGAGGAGAATCAGGGGAAATGCTGAGCCTTGGCCCCAAGGCATGGTGTCAAACAGAGGTAACCTCCACATCCTGCTGTAACTGAGAGGAGAAGTAAGCCATCCAGTTCACAATCTCGAACCTCTTTATCCAATTGGGGTGGAGTTATAAGAAACACCCTTAATTCCTACACAGTTTTATGGGTTTAGTTTTTACAGCATTTTCTATCTGGTAAAACTGACCTGTTACTTTCATTCTCTGGGTCAGTGCGATTACAACAATTACACATATGTATACTTTTTTTGCATTTTAATTTTTTTTTCTTCTTTGCATTACCATATTGTGAGCCCCATAACTTTTTTATTTTTATGTGGGTGCCATTTTTAAATACCCGACAGCCAATGTAAATCTACGCGAGGCGGTCAGGAAGGTCACAAACACAATGCACACCGCTATTGCCATTAATAATAGTAATAATGCAATGATTGCAGTGACATGTGGTTGAACGACACAATCTGTTGCAGTAATACTGGCTTTCACTAAAACTCAGATGTGACAATGCAATTTTTTTGTAGTGATGTGAAAACTCTTTTTAAACTATACACCGTGATGCAGTAATACCTTCACTAACACAGTTATAATTTGCGTTACTGATGTCAAATGTGACTTAGTTGCTGTATTCTATCTACCTATTATCTTTGCTGCAATGTACAAAGTGTTCAGTAATACAGCTATCATAAAGACATTATGATTGCCATATTATTATTGTGGTTAAATAATTGAACGTTTTACAAGGAATAACGTGTTCACTATAATTCTAGTGTGACAATCCAATATTTTTGCTGCGATGATAAACTTCTTTTGAACCAGACGCAGTGATGCAGTAGTGCCTGCACTAACATGGTTATGTAGAATGGATCAGATAAACGGCCTTTTTTAAACAAGCATGCTCCACAGCGGGACGTGAACAATTCACAAACTGCTAAATTTTCAGAAATACGCCCCTTTTACCCATAACAGCGAGGGATATGTGTGCAGCCTATCACACACCATGAATACCTACCACGGCATCTCTTTTATGATCTACTGTATGCGCTGCTGATGTCGAAAATGGTAAATGGTTATAATTAGAGATGAGTGAATTTCTTCAAAGTTCGATTCGGCTGATTTGCCGAATTTCACAAAAAAATTTGCTTTGTGACAAATTACTTTGTCACGAAGCAAATTTTTTTTGTAACTAGCAGGTGCAGTGACAGGGAGCTGTGATGGCGCCGCCCCTGTCAATATACCCCCCAGATGCCGCGTTCATACATGATCGCGGCATCCGATTGTAAAATTAACAATAAAAAAAAAAAAAATCAAACTTACCGTCTCCATTTGCTCGCGATGGGCCTGCTGCCGCCATCTTGCTTGAAGATCTTGGCCGAAATCCTGGGCGGCGCAAGATTATGTCATCACGCCGGCTGGCCTGGTGACGTATGATGTCATCACGCCGGCCAGCGTCATGATATAATCTCGCACCTCACAGGATTTCGGACGATATCTTCAAGCAAGATGGAGGCTGGCGGCCCGTCGTGAGCAAACGGAGGCGGTAAGTCTGAATTTTTTTGTTTTTTATACTATTTCAGGTTAAATTGATTCGCTGACACGAAGCATGAGGAAATTCGGCTTCTAGGCGAATCGAATTTATCCTGAAATTAGGATCGAATTCCACTTCGTGGGATTCAATTCGCTCATCTCTAGTTATAATAGTATGACTCGACTGTGTATGTTGACCAAAATGGTTGCATTAGAAAACTTGTGCTAGGTCTGATATAGGCTCAAAAATCTTATATTATAGAGCAAAATAATACATTCACCTGTATAGACCGTTTAATAATATTTCCATCACTTGCTGTCATTGAACTGAAGGCATCAATTAAACCATTTGCATCCACTTTATCTGAGCATAAGAACGTTTTTCCACCTGAAAGAAATCCAGAATTGCATTATTCCTCTGTGCACAGATTATCTGTCTGTAGAAAACTATATGTATGGTACTTGTTATTAATGAGTTGCCACATTTTATAGACAATAGTATTCCTTGGACTAGATAGGACGTTTCTAAAAGACTTTGAAGAAAATGATGGCATGCACATGACTGGAATCCATGTTTTGCGGATCTGAAATTTGCGGACCGCGAAACGGATAAGGTCATATGCACAAGCCCTAAGAAGGGCCCGCAAATGGTTCCGCAAATCCGGAGATGCGGAATGTTGCGGAATGGAAGCACGGAAGGGAACCCTATGGAAGCACTAAGGAGTGCTTCCGTGGGGTTTCGCCCCGTACTTCCATTCCGCAAAAAGATAGAACATGTCCTATCTTTTTGCCAAACGGCCGGATCGTGAATGGGTCCGCGATCCACTGCCGCTGCCCCACGGACTGTGTTCGTGCATTGTGGCCCACATTTTGCGGGCCGCAGCACGACCACGGAGTGCACACGTTTATCAGATTCATATGTAATCTGTGAGATCAAAGGCATACATAAGTTTACAGAAAGTGTAATATGACTCTGCCAGTCTTAGAAAACCTTCTCCATAGACTTTAGTGATTGCCTGCAGCAGTTACATGACTAGTTGTAGACCATCATCAAAGGCGGTCCAGTGGGGACAACCCCTTTAATATAGGGTAAGGACTCTTAGATTTCTATGGCTGACATATTATGCCTCCATACAGTGCAACTCAGAGGTCATGTAGCTATATTACACTAGTAGTGCACGAGATCTAGTACAAACTGTAGATTTTTTATAAAACAATAAATTGAGTGCTCACCTGTAGCTTTTGCAATCTCTTTTAGTTTTGGTTCTTCAGCAGCTCCGACGAATATGACATGAATTATGGCACCGCTCGCTAAAATTTGTGGGACGCAAAGGTTGGTATTATAATTGTCTTCTCCATCTGATAGTAATATGACTTCAGTTCCATCAGATGAGCCAGACAGTCCTTTATTTACCTGTGTGGTAACATGGGATATGAAGGATACATTTAGAATTTATTTTTTTTTCAGTGAACCATAGTTAACCACCATGTCACTGCATAGGTGTCCATGGTCCATGTCTTTTGTGTGTTGGACACCTCATGGGCTGTCACATGGGTTTATTTATTGAGACACATGGGGTTACTATTATAATAACCCCCATATGCCTCAGAGTATTACAAAAATGAAGCACAGTAGGGTTACTAATGTGAGACACACGCAGGTACTAAGTTAGTAACCCCATGTGTTAGTAAACCCATGTCTCTTTCTAAATAATAATGCCTGTAAAATCCCCACAACCTGCACAGGGTACAGGGGAGACAGAGAGGGCACAGACAGGATGGAAGCATGCCGCTGATGTCTTTGTCTGATACAGTAACACATTTCTGCTGTTTTTAAATATCCCCCTTTCTCATCCCTTTTTACTTCCCTCCTGCTGTCTCCCTCAACTTTTATTCAGTAGATGGCACTGATTGGTCACACGATGGAGGAGAAACATTTCCCCCTGTTGCAGCAGTACCTATACGTTAATGTGTTTTGGCACAGAAGCATGCTTAGGGCATATTTGCACAATGACGTTGTGCTGCAGAACTACTGTGTAGTCGGTAAGTCAAAGTTCTCACTCAGACTCCGACTCCTGCTTTTTATCACACTCCAACTCAGACTTCACCTTCAGCTCCTTTATAAAGTCTATTATGAAAGTAATCAGGTTACTTAAAGGGGTCGTGTCACTTCAGCAAATAGCATTTATCATGTAGTATTTACTAATGTATTGTGATTGTCCATATTGCCTCCTTTCCTTGCTGGATTCATTTTTCCATCACATTACACTTCTTGTTGCCATGGTTACGACCACCCTACAATCCATCAGCGGTGGTCGTGCTTGCACACTATAAAAAAGTGTTGGACTTCTTGGTGGCTGCGATCATGGGAGCTCACATAGGCTTGTGCTTTTTTCTATAGTGTGCATGCATGACCACCGCTGATGAACCGCCGGGTGGTCGTAACCATGGAAACAAGCAGTGTATAATGTGATGGAAAAATGAATCCAGCCAGCAATATAGACAATCACAATACATTAGTAAGTGCCTTGTGTTAACTTTCTCATCATAATAAGTGCTATTTGCTGAAGGGACACAACCCCCTTAAACCATATTCATTAAAATACAATTTCTGAAATTCGTCATATTTTGTCTATCCATCCCTACATTTCTATTGTAAAAGAACTGTGGACTACTGTTGGAATTGTGCCTTTATACTGTTAGATGAATTACTATACCTATTCTGCACTTTAATGAAAATAGATCTCCTAATTTGCCAGCAATTCTACCTGCATCCACACCCATGGATAACACCCTGAAAAAATACCTAACACCAAGTGAAATTAAACTACCACCAGGCAGGAACCTTAACACCATGGTGTGCCCTGAGGAAAGGAAGGGTGCATCCTCTGATCACTGCACGGCCCTAGGTAGCATCAGTGTAAGGATTGCCATTGTGATCTATGTGTACAACCATCCTTGCTAGAGTAATAACTACCACTCTTATCCTCCACTGCCGCTGTACCCGCAGCCTGCCTCTGCTATAGAAAGAATCATTCATACCTACTCCTCACTTCTCTGGTCCTGCACAATGGTTTCCACCTGTCCATCTTCTGGTCCATAGTTTGTTTACTTACTCTCAGGCATGGGGATGAACATCTGCTCCGCTGCTGCCAGTGACAGGCTCCACAAGAGATACATCACTGACAAAACCAGTTTTTGGGTGCAGTGGATTAGATGATCATGCCCATGCCAAGGATTAATTAAACAAGCTGCAGACCAGAGGATAGGAGAGAACACTGGAAAGATGACAACAGATTTTTTTATCACCACCGGAATACCCTGCTTATCACTGTTTACAGTAAAAGGTCAGGGAAGAACACAGAAGAGATGAGAACTGATTATCTATCACCTCTAGAACACCTGATTTTCACTGTTTATAGTATATGGGACAGACAAGAACACAGGAGAGGTGAGAACTGATTTTTTATCACCACTAGCACACCCTGCTTATCACGGTTTATAGTATAAGGACAGGGGATAACTCAGGAGAGGAGAGAACTGATTATCATCTCTAGAACACCATGCTTATCACTGTTTATAGTATAAGGACAGGGGAGAACACAGGAGAGGTGAGAACTGATAATCTATCACCACTAGAACACCCTCCTCATCAATTTTATAGTGTAAGGGAAATGAGAGAACACAGGAGAGGTGAGAACTGATTCTCTATCACCACTAGCATACCCTGCTTATCACTATTTATAGTATAAGGACAGGGGAGAACACAGGATAAGTGAGTACTGATAATCTATCACTACTGGAACACCCTCCTCATCATTGTTTATAGTGTAAGAGACAGTAGAGAACACAGGAGAGGTGAGAACTGATTCTTAATCACCACCAGCAAACCCTGCTTATCACTGTTTATAGTATAAGGACAGGTGTAACTCAGGAGAGGAGAGGACTCTTTATCTATCACCACTAGAACACCCTGCTTACCACTGTTTATAGTATAAGGGACAGAACTCTTTATCTATCACCACTAGAACACCCTGCTTACCACTGTTTATAGTATATGGGACAGGAGAGAACACAGTAAAAGGAAGAACTTTTTATCTATCACCACTAGAACAACCTGCTTATCACTGGTTTTGATAAATAAGGCTTTAGATTGAGAGAACAACATATATTTATAGGGAACATATCTAAACATTTCTAAATATAGATATGAAAGTTAATGAATAATTACACAATATTAATAACGGATACATTTTTAAGTTGGAGTCTGTACATTTTTACTGACTCCGACGCCGCCTCTGACAGCTGATATCCTATGGTCTACATTTGAACCCTCGACTTTAATTTAGTATATGTATTATCCTATTTAGTATATTATTCTATTAAACAGGCATTTATTTTTCTAAAAGACAAGCCTCATAGTCAATTATGTTTTAAATCTTCTGTTTCACTTGTGGAAGCTCCTGGCAGCCATTCATTTTAACCATGTTGACTTGGGGTGACCTCTTTAGACATAACATTTCCATACTATGGTAATACAGAGAGCAGGTGCCTTCACATTACCTCAATGCCAGTCAAAAGTCCAGAACATATATTTGTTCCTCCAGTTGCTACTGTAGGCAGAAGTTTCTTTAGCCGCTCACGATCTGCAGCACTTTTTATTTGGGTTAACCGTGATTTTATAGTGGAAGAAGCTGAAAATGTCACAATTCCAACATAAGAATCAGTCTCAAAAACTTGCATAAGGACAACTTCTGCAGCCTGGTACAAACGTCCAATCCGATTTGCCTAAAAAAAAAAAAAAAATTACTGTACATTTTTATTGAAAATATTGCAGAGTTTATCGAATCACATGTGCATAAAAAGTAAGTCACACGATCAAGACAGGTTTTCAGAATTTGGATGTAAACATGAATACTCCCATAACTGACAACAAAGACCTTGACATAGTAGAAAGTTGCTACATTTTTATTATTAAATTAATAATCTGTGGGCCAGCCACAGGACAGTAAATTCTTCTAACACAACATAGATACATCAAGGTCATACAGAGCTCTCATAGCAAAACTTATTGTGTACCCCCTAACTAACCCAGTTACCCATGCAACAATGAGTACCAGGCAATCCAGGATTCAACATGCGACACCCTGGATTTCTGATTAATTTATAGTTTTTTTTATTAAGCAGAAGAAATTTTAATTGAAAAAATGTAATAAGAAAGTCACCCTCTCCCACTAGAATAAGTACTTCATAAATATAGTGCTAATTCTGAGCAGCATATTTATCAATGTACTTGTACCAGATAACAGACAAAAATACATTGATAAATCTGCGTCCCTTCTATTACAAAACTGGCTGCCTGCAGCTACCACTAGAGGGCGTTCAGTGCTTAGTAATTCATACAGTTACCATTTACTGAAATGGAAATAATCCTGATGCATTGTGCTCTTCCTAGTGGTAGTTGCATGAAAATGCAGTGTTTTCTTGTCATGAAAAGAAGTTCAACGTCGGGCCCCACTCCCCCAGGTCCCCATAGCAGTTGCATGGTTTGCCTCCATTGACGGTACTCCACTAAGATACAGTAAAATATAGACTCAGAAGACTCTAGATTTGGAGAGGTGCTGCCATACACTCTGGGGGCATAGCATTTATTTCCCAAAAGAAGTCAACAGAACAAAAGGACCAAGGCGCTCTATTGAGCATTGCAGCCCCTTTGTTCTATAGATTGGCATTCTCAGCACCCAGAATTGCTTTATTCCGACACATGTCTATGAAATTTGAGGTATATGTTGACAAACGCTTGGTTTTGCTGTTAGTCTACATCGAAAACATTCTATAATTAGGAGACCTTACATGCTATAGAGATCACTTACGGTAGCCATGCTTCCAGAGACGTCCAGCACTAATGTCGCCACTCTCTCTGAATAATGCAAAAGTGTGATTGTGGGGTCAGGAATACTGAGGCCAGGATTTGTATTTGTGGACTTCGTATCATTGGAGCTCATGATCACATCCCATGTGCTACGGGAATTGCACATTTTATTTTGCATGTTTGGAGCTTCGGTGTTGTGGTTACTTCCATCACAGAACTTTGTCATCTAAAAGAGAAATCACAGCGCTCAGATCTTCCAATAGAATATGCCTTACACATTGTATGACAGAACGTCGGGCTTTACTTATACTTACATCAGGAAGAGCCTGCATGTACATTAATGATTCTGTGACAAACTGAAACTGGTCAGGCACAAAAAGACAACCTGCTTCAAAGAGTCCGGTGTTGGGGTCAAAATTACACGAATCAACCCTACAAAATGTTCCTTGACATCTCTGAATTTTGTTCTCACCAAAAATATCAACAGAGCACCTAAAAATTACAGTTACAATGCAAAATTTAGTATTAACTCTCATGTGTTATGTCGTAACTATTACGATACAAGACTAGTCTTAGGGTATATCTTAAAATCCACATTTTTGGTTTTGATTCCATGTGAAAAACAGCTTAAAAAAAACTCTATGTGAACTGGCCCTTACATTGAATGATACCCTGTGCGGTACCCACAGTGTCTCATGATAACTGCTATATAGTAGTGTGCCCAAGGGTCAGTGCTGTATCATGCTGCCACCCCCAAACACTACAAAACGTACTAAAGAGCCCTCAAATACTACCGACATACACTGACCAAATGACAGCTGAATACATAAAGTAATCTGAAAACAGTGCTACATTTAAATAATCTTGCCATACAATTATTAGCTTTCAGAATTATAGCTTTTGCAAGCCTTGAGGGCCAGGCAATCTGTAGTGCCTTTTGCAATAGGAGAAGCTGATACACTGCCCAGGGCACTTGCTGCTTGATATTTTATCAGATGAGAGTATTATTTGATGACACAATCAGTTACAGAACACCCAGCTGCTTGACTTCCTCCGGTCTGCACTGCCACCGCTCTGCTCATCTGCTCACCTGCTCCCAGGTTCTGGTGGCTCTGATCTGCCTGCATCTCCCTCCTCCTACCCAGCGGGCCAGGCTACCAGAGTAGTTCTGCTGCCTCTCTCCACACAGGCTGCAGCCTGCTTGCTTCCAGCTATGCCTCTCACTGCTCGTAGGGCACGCACTCCCTCTCTTTCTTAAAAGGCCAGTATGTGTGCACCTTAATCTTTTCCACCCAATGGCTCACTACCCTGGGATACTTAAAGGGGTTATCCAAGTTATTTTTTTGTTCTTTCTATGTTCCTAACTAAGCAAATGTAACAGCTTTCCAATTCACTCACTTTATCTCCAGGGGCTGGTTTCTCAGATTTTACTGAGGGTCACATGACCTGTGATGTCAGCTTCTCTCCCTGCTCTGATAAAGGTCGTTTAGAAGCCTGTAAATGAGACGTCACTGTGCTGGCCACGCCCCCCTTCACTGCCGTCTACTTTCTGCTAGTATTCTTAACCCCTTCAGCTGCACAGCTCTGCAGGCAGTGAGGAGATAATGCTGGGCACTGGAGTTGATATACTAGAGAGAGCATTGCACAAGAAGGAAGGGGGAAGATCCTGTGTGTATTATCAGTGTCATTATACAAGTGGGACTTGTAGTCCTACACAAACAACATGCTGCAGAGTCTCCCAGCACTCAGGGCAGCTCTTGTATCCACTCCCTTAGCAGTGTCATTATACAGCTGGGACTTGTAGTCCTACACATACAACATACTGCAGAGTCTCCCAGCAGGCAGACATGTCACTCAGGGCAGCTCTTGTATTCACTCCCTTAGCAGAGCAGGGGGAGGGGCAGATATTGTTTTTATTGCATGTAAACAAAGGGCCAGAAAAGAACCAGGGAAATGAGGAAATATATATATTTTTTTGCATAAAAATTGCTTAGCTCAGTTATATATCAGATTGTCTGTGCTACATTATTTTTTTTCATAACTCGGACAACCCCTTTAAGACACCTTTCTCTATAAGAAGGCGCATGTGCTAGGTTTGTGCAAAGGTGTGCTGTTTATATTTGTCTGCCCATGTACTGACTTATACCTATTTCCTGGATTTGACCCTTTGCAGCATGACCTGAAGCTTGCCTCCATCTGACTCTGAGCTTTCCACCACAACCTTTGACTATTTCCTGGATTGCATAAACTCTGCTGGCCCTTACATCGACCTGTCCCTGACTACAGTTTTGTCTGATTGCACGGTGCTTTGAACTGATATTTCTTGGAATCCATGGTTCAGCAGTCACTTGAATAGAGAATACTCCAAGAAGTAGCAGCCTGGTGGTTCCCCTGCAATGCAGTGCAGATTCCTGTACAAGAGTTAAAAGTTGAAGGCCGAAGCATTGCTGGAGGAGCAATTCTTTGGCCTTCAATATAAGGCCCTTCAGACAAGCCCCAAGCTTAATCTTGTCAAGTAACAAAGCAGATGCACATCTGCATCATAACAACTATTGAAGCAATATACTATAAGTATATTTTTACTCAAAGAGTACCTATAATTTAGATAATAGATAAGGTTAACACTATGCATTTTTTTAGCAGTTTGAATTTACCTCTGTAGGCTCCATCTCTAAACCTAAATTTTGCTGGAGCAAGTTGGTGGGTGGCTAGCTGCTATTTCCCATAGAATATATATGGAGGAAACGGGAGATTTTTCTCCCTATGTCTCTCACACAGAAGCTGCATTAAGACCATATAAGACATGATGGAGACATACTAGGCAGTATCAATGTGTATAAAGCACTTAGGGGGAGATAGAAAACACACCATGAACTGCAGCAGCTTCTGTGTGTCTCTCAACTTTTTTCACTCAGCTCCATTTCATCCTCTGCCCTCCCCTCCACATAGACGTCTATGAGCAGCATGTGTGTGCATGTTGGTCTGTCTGCAGCTCCTCCTTTCTCCTTCCCCTCCCCAAAATTCAATTGGCAGCATTTAATTTGATCCTTCAGTGAGCTGAAAGTTCATCTTGGGAAACCAAGATGATTTTACAGAAAATTCAGAGTGAATGAACATTTTAGGAGGGGGGAGATAGGAGCATGATAAGTGGAACAAAATGCATTTTAATGTAAGATATACTGTATTACAAAGTATCTTACATCCATCTTTACTATGCAATGTTTGTTGAAGGCTTAGTGTATATTTAAACATTGTATGTCTTGTATGTCTTACCATAGAGGACATAGCCAATAAGAAAATCAACTATTAGAAAACTGAAAGTGGAGAAGCTTACAATCCTATTTCCCAAGGAGCATGTAAGATTTCCTTTTTGTATGAGTGATTTCTCAAGTTCTATCCATTTTTTGACTTGTTGCTAACTTATATTTGGCAGGTCGGCAGACAGGAGGAAGTTATTTTTTTGTAGTCTGTTACCATGGATACAAATAGGTCTGCAAAGGACAAGTGCACCAAAAATAGTTGGGTATTTTAAACCCCCTTTCCACCAATTGATATATCATTATCTGTAAACTGTGATTTTCTTTTTGCAAATGTATGAAATGGTGATGATGCCTTTTGCATCAGGTACCAGCTGTAATATCCAGTACAGCTGACACCCTACTGATATGTCAAGGAGTTACTTCTTATTCTGTCTGTTTTCGTAATAGCAATCACCACTTCTAAGGAGTATGACAGTGATAAGGGGCAGATTGGCACCAATCCAAGGTTAACAATGGGCTATCATGGCATATATGGTATACAATGACCTCTACGGTAGGTCTGTCATGGGTGGAAGACTATATTAATTTAAATATTCACATTTTTGAATACCAAAACATAATGCATAACACAACCACAACCGTGAATTTAAGAGCAAAAACAATTGCATAATAGCTTTCCCCTTTGCCTCTGTGATAAAATTCTAAAAGTCAAACAATAAATTATATTCACCCTAAAAATAGTGCACATCCCAGAAAAAAAATTTGATGGAAAAAAAAATGGTTTTCAGTGAAACTTATGTATTAAACAAAAGTACTAAATAAAAACTAACGTTGAGTTACGTGTGCCAGGTTTATCAACTTCATGCAATATATGCATTTAAATAGCTCACCTTGTAGCCTCCACTTTAAGATTTCCTGCAATATAGTAAGGTGTATCTGAGCTGTACTCATCGAAAACACCCCAACGGAGGTGTGCCCATTCATGGACAAACACTCTGCCTAAAAATGAAATAATAAAAATAAATCAATTTACAAAACTTTTATTTAAATTACAGCATAATATACCTTTTATTTTTTTATTTTTTTGATAATTGTTCTTTTAAAGAGAGTCTGTCACCAAAATTGGTGAGAAGCTTGTGTATTTTACTGCCTGTCCTGGGCACTAGCACTGTAATGACCACTGTGGGCATTGGCACCATTCCCAGCAGTGCGCATGCACCGGCTAACGGCATTCTTTTAGGGATAGCTGGCGTCGAGCTTGGCATTCAACCGAGCATGCGCAGAATTTCGGCCACTCAACAGGATGACGCAATGATTGCAGGGCGGGCCAGACGAGGGTCTAGGAAAGAGTTATGCATGCAGAAGGCAAACAGACCTAGGCACTTACTGCCTAATTTCCGCCCCTGGGCACTTTCAAGCACTCAATTGTATATCATTAAAACCAGTTTTTACTGTTTATGAACACAAGAAGAAAAGAACAAAGGTACCATTTAAATCATGTTTATTTGTGCTACAGCGTTATGTTAGTAGTGTAGAAGGTGACATTTTGGTGACAGACTCCCGGTAAAGCTTCTTGAATCAGGCTGCATAATTTTTAACACTAGTCCCCAACTATAGTGAAATGACATAGTTACATAAATTCTCATGTATATTAGCAGCTGCCAGAAACATTTAAATATCATGGATCTGGTAATGACTTTTTTTTACATAAGCTGTGTCCATTCTTGCCTTAGCTCTTATGGTTAAAGGGGTTCTCCAGGAAACAAAGAAAAAACACTTAAAAATATTGAAAACAAAATGTGTTATTAATAAACTCCTAAGTGCCTTTAATTATGCATAATGGCTCATTATGTCTAGGGGGCAATCAGTGGAGAAATTAAAATGGCTGCTGTAAGAATCCTTCACATGGGATCTGTCCTAACGACACAGTAGAACGGCCTGTGTCAGAATGCAGAGGACAGAATAGTAGTCCTATGTAAGCTCTGTTCTCTGCCTGTATCAGCCCTCTAAAGCACTATACTATCTACAGATAACAGCTCTGATACTCTCTCATCTGTGTCTGTCTGCCCGGGAATGGAGTTCTCCAAGTTGGAATATGTATTTAGCTTGCTTTTAAATACTCTCTGCTTTTAAAAAATCAACAATTTATGTACACTTGAATCAACAATTCCTGTGTATCCAGTTTACCTATCTGTGTACCTAGCTTGCATGTAGCACTTTCATGTACCAAGCTTGCACGTAGCACTTTTATGTACCCATCTTGCACATAGCACTTTGTATACTCAGCCCATACGCATCATCTATACACTCACCTAAAGAATTATTAGGAACACCATACTAATACGGTGTTGGACCCCCTTTTGCCTTCAGAACTGCCTTAATTCTATGTGGCATTGATTCAACAAGGTGCTGATAGCATTCTTTAGAAATGTTGGCCCATATTGATAGGATAGCATCTTGCAGTTGATGGAGATTTGAGGGATGCACATCCAGGGCACGAAGCTCCCGTTCCACCACATCCCAAAGATGCTCTATTGGGTTGAGATCTGGTGACTGTGGGGGCCATTTAAGTACATTGAACTCATGTTCAAGAAACCAATTTGAAATGATTCGAGCTTTGTGACATGGTGCATTATCCTGCTGGAAGTAGCCATCAGAAGATGGGTACACGGTGGTCATGAAGGGATGGACATGGTCAGAAACAATGCTCAGGTAGCCCGTGGCATTTAAACGATGGCCAATTGGCACTAAGGGGCCTAAAGTGTGCCCAGAAAACATCGCCCACACCATTACACCACCACCACCAGCCTGCACAGTGGTAACAAGACATGATGGACACATGTTCTCATTCTGTTTACGCCAAATTCAGACTCTACCATTTGAATGCCTCAACAGAAATCGAGACTCATCAGACCAGGCAACATTTTTCCAGTCTTCAACAGTCCAATTTTGGTGAGCTCGTGCAAATTGTAGCCTCTTTTTCCTATTTGTAGTGGAGATGAGTGGTACCCGGTGGCGTCTTCTGCTGTTGTAGCCCACCTTTCTTTCTCATTCTGACATTCAGTTTGAAGTTCAGGAGATTGTCTTGACCAGGACCACAACCCTACATGCATTGAAGCAACTGCCATGTGATTGGTTGACTAGATAATTGCATTAATGAGAAATAGAACAGGTGTTCCTAATAATTCTTTAGGTGAGTGTATATACTCAGCCAGCACATAGCACTTTATATATTTAGCTTACCCCAGCACCGTATAAATTATCACTGCGAGTCAGGCTGCATCCTGATAAAGGATAACCTATATCATCATTAAGATATATATTGCATAAATTTACGCTATACCCAAAGAAAGGATAATCCTCCATCTGTGACCATATAGCATATACCTTTCAAAAACATTTTTAAGATATTTTAATTCCTATCAGTGCAGAAGACCCTTTTCGTTGTGTTTTTGTGACGACCCAGGACGAGAATGCTTGTCCTCAAACGCCGGCACTTAGCGCTGGAGGACGAGCGCTCTCGTCCTGCAGTCGTTCCTCCCACCGCGTGCGGTACCTCGGTCAGCAGCAGAGATCCGGCGGTTACTGACAGCTGGATCCCTGCTGCATCCACCAGCATCGGCAATAACGCAGATGCGGGTGGATTAACCCCTCATATGCCACGGTCAGCGCTGACCGCGGCATATGGGAGGTTTGCGCTCCCTCACCTCATGCATTGAGTCCCCGCGCTGCTGTGGTGGGGACTCGATGGTTGCCATGGAAGCCCCAAGCCATTCCAAGGCTTGGGGCCTGTCATGTACGGAAGCCTAAGAGGCCCAGCCCCGAGGCTGGGTCTCCTAGGCAACTGTTAGCGTCCTAGAGTGTAAGACACTAACAGTTCAAAACAGCACAATACACATATATTGTGCTGTACTGAAACAAGGATCAGACCCTGTCCCATGGTGGGACAAAAAATAAAGTGAAAAAAAAAAGTTTATAAAATTAAAGTTTTACAATTTTTTTTTAAAGTTTCAACAAAAAAAAATAATAATAAAAGCGTCCTTTTCCAAAAAGAAAGTAAAAAAAATTGTAAAAAAAATTGGGAAAAGACATATAGACATATTAGGTATCGTCGCGTCCGTATCGACCAGCTCTATAAACATATCACATGACCTAACCCCTCAGATGAACACCGTAAAAAATTAAACATAAAAACTGTGCTAAATAAACAATTTTTGGTCACCTTACATCACAAAAAGTGTAATAGCAAGCGATCAAAAATTCATATGCACCAGTAAGTTCCAGTAAAGACAGAACATGTCCTATTCTGGTCCTCAAAATGAGGACCTCAAATCCATGGAACTCAATGGGACTGCAAAAAATGTGGATCGCAAAATGGATACAGTCGTGTGCACACTCTGGAGAAAGTGAGGGAAGAACCTGTGGACGGTCAGTGATGGGAATAGGTACACCGCTCAGCAGGCTGTATCACACAGGATAGGATTAGATACAGATGTGTTTGGATAGGCTTGCTGATTCAAGCTGTTTTTCACACTCTGGAGATAGTGAGGGAGGAGCCTGCAGACGATCAGTGATGGGATTAGATACACAGCTCAGTAGGCTGTATCACACAGGATAGGATTAGATACACGTGTGAGGGCAGAGCCTGTGGACGGTCAGTGATGGGATTAGATACACAGCTCAGCAGGCTGTATCACACAGGATAGGATTAGATACACATGTGAGGGCAGAACCTGTGGATGGTCAGTGATGGGATTTAGACACTGAGTGAGAAGTAGATTCATGTCTGGGTGCAGAAAGATGGATACAGGAGTTATAGATGGAGTAGCTGCTGCAGGCAGAGCAGTGTGGGGGGCGTGGCCAGCCTGTGACTCATCTCTGTGCAGTGCAGCCAGGCTTGTGTATCAATAAAGTTATGTATTCAACAAAACAAGAAGGGATGAAAGTAAACAGATCTGCCAGGATAATGTGATGTCTTCCAGGGGGGGGAAGGAAAGCTCGGACATGAAAAACAGGTA
The DNA here is from genome assembly GCF_014858855.1 of Bufo gargarizans. NCBI lineage: Eukaryota > Metazoa > Chordata > Amphibia > Anura > Bufonidae > Bufo > Bufo gargarizans. The sequence continues at coordinate 153,768,669 of NC_058086.1, read as the reverse complement.
TTGGGGGCATATGTATGCATTGGTGAGGGGTGTTAGGAGCACATAAAAAATAAATTTGATTTTGGGACCGGACAACCTCTTTAAGGGGTTAGTGACAATAATAATATTTCTCCATGTCTTTTAGTGTTAACCATGCAGATGGTCACTAACTTTTCAAACAACTTTACATAAATCAATATTACAAGTATTACCATAAGAAACTTTGTAGTTATCAATGAAAATGTCTAATTGTATTGTTATAATCTGTTTATCAACAGGAAGAACTGTTCATCTCTTCCGGTCTGCTGCTGTATGTCTAAGGGACAGCAGCGGGCAGGAAGACAGAAGGGAGATGGCACGTGGTCACTGCGCGTGTCATCTCCCCATACAGCTGTTCGGTGGGGGTGCCGGGTGTCAGACCCCCGCCAATCTGTAATTGATTACCTATCCTGGGGATAGGTCATCAATATTAAAAAGCCTGGACAACCCCTTTAAGAACTCATTTGCATCCCCTTTTCCCCAGAATTGCAGAGGAGTATGTATGGCCTATATTAAGCTGCCTCACAGCAATTAATGCGCTCTCCACCAAATACTGTTACTATGGTACTATTTTTGTGTACAGTATAGTTGTTTAAACTGCATTTATCTAAGCCACAGGGGAATTAATTACATGTATAGTATTATGGTATTATGTTCAAATTACAGTTGTATTATTTATGTGTACAGTATGGTGGTAGTTAGAGATGAGCAAAGATTAGAAAAATTAGATTCAGCAACTTTGCCAAAATTAGCCAAGAAATTTGATTAGTTACGAATTAATTAATCACGATCCGCTATTAATCAGGTATACCGAGGCCACTCTGCCTTAGGGTATGGCAAGATGGAGCAGCTGTGCTGTGGGCTGGTTCTGGCCATGCTGCGGTGAAGAACCGCGTGGCTAATTAGCCCACAGCTGCCTTTTATTTTAAGGCTATGTATACCTTTGGGGGATTTTTTATTATTATTATTATTAATATTATTATTGCATTGTAATCATTTTGAGCTAAAAATCTTTTTTAAATTGGTCTTTAATAAAATATGGAGCCCTTTTTTCTGTACAGAGCTGACATGCTCTAACAGAGGGATCTGAATTTTCTTTCTGCTCCGTCAGCTAGCTAATCTGAAGAGCTCCTTATTTCTGCTCTCTGACATTATAAACACTCATTATAGATCCGTTCTTATCTTACTCAAGAATGTGGCTTAAATAAGTGTTTATGACCTCTTAGTAAATTAGACATAAGGGTTATTAGATGATGGAACAAAGTGAAAGTACCATTCACACAGCTAGAAAAACAGTTAACGCTTTGTGACAGGACAACTCAATATTTTTAATAAAGACCAAGTTTAGCCTAAGTAGAGTAAAATGCAATCATAAAAAAAAATTGCCTCAGAAGGTGTACATACCCTATAATAATGAAAACCACATGTTATAGTTCTTCTTCATTGTTAATGGCACGGCACCTTTCAACTGGGGCTGTTGCTGGTATGAGGTTTGGCTGGTTAGGTGGGGGCACAATATGCATATTATTGCTGTTCTTTCGTGCAATCTCTGTCAGGTTATTTGGCAGTAAAAACAGAATATTAATCAGCTTTGGCATACCCACTTCTCCAACCCCAGAGCTCTCCTGCCCTACAGGTGGGAGCCCTTCTTCTGCCATCTGCTTTTCCTCCTTTTCCACATCATCTAATATCGATAGGAATATGTCATCAGGAACATCCATCTCTTCCTCTCTCTGCATCTTGCTGACTTTTCTAGGATTTGGAGACTTTGAAGGATGATATGGAAGAAGTAAAGCCAGCAAACGTTGAGGATGGTCTTCATTAAGACCTGGTCCCCCTAAGGGGTGCAGACTGAATGGTGTTGGTTGGCACGCTTACACCGGAATAATAAAGGCTTCCATCTTATTGGTATTGAATTACATATCTTAGTTTACGGCTGATGTAGAAATAAATAAAATGGATGCAGCATAAGTCTCCCTAAACTCTCCCTGCACTGACCTTCTCCAATATTCTTCTATTAGTCATTTTCAATAACACTGTCCATAGCACATGAGCGCTTGCCATGTCTCTCCCTATGCTCAGCTCACAAGACAATGGCAGAGAGATCGCTGGATTAGGGTTTTATGGGGCTGTGACATCACAGGGGATGGCTATCTGCGGATTGACTGGCTGCATGGCATTATAGGTGATCTTGCGTTCCCAAGCTTCTTACTTTCACTTTAACAGGTACAGCCGCCATTTTAGGAAAAACTGATTAGTTACCACGAAGTGCGAGGCAATTCGGATTTGTTGCAAATCAAAGTTTTGCTAAACTATTGGTAGTATTTATGTAAAGACTTCATTGGTGCCATTTAGCGTGCCATTTGACATACTGTATATATAATGTATAGCAGCACTATTAATGCGTTACCATCAGTCAAGATTGTAGCTGCTTGCTGCCAGATAAATTGTAACATAAATGGGAACAGATCCTTGTGTTAGGCTTGTGATTGTATTTGAACTTACTTATTAGCCTTTTATCTGCATAGTTCAATTTCTTGTTTACATACCTGCATACAGCTAATATTGCCAGTCCTGTCTGTGTTCCTCTTCCTCCAATGATGTTGCATTTTTTGCAAACTTATTTTTAACAGTTTTTATCATGTGAACTAATAACGATTTTTATGGGTGGGATACAGATTATCAGACTTTGTTATGTACTGTGCTGTTTGTGTATATTTGTTGTTATTGCTGTTATTCATATAACCTCTCCCTAGATATCTTTGTATACAATTTAATAGTTTTTAAATAATTGGTTTTGTGTCTGTTTTATATGACCTAATCAAGATTCATTGATATTATTTTTTGTGACTATAAACATAAAGGGAATAGCCAGGGGCGTAATGATCGCAGTCGCAAAGGTTGTGACCGCTACCGGGCCGGCTGGGATGGGGGGGGGTGCTCCACAGCAACGCAAATTGCCGCAAGTGGATTTTACGACCAGTCCGAACCCCTGTGCCTGGCTGGCGGCGTCCCACCCATACCCTCTCCGGCGCTGCACCTTTTGCTGAGATGATCCTGCGAGACCCATGACCTTAGCTCCGGGTCTCACGGGATCACGCGAGTCGCAGCAGCCAAAATCCTTGTACTGGATGCAGAAGGTTAGCTCATGCGGCTGGCGGACCGGGGGTTTGGAGTCCAGACATTGTGGGTGAGAGAGGGCCCGGTGCAGTAGAGCCGGGAGAGGCAGACAAGCAGCCGATGCCAGCCCCATCCCGACAGCCCCAGCAGCCACCACACTCGATCTGGTTCATTCAGCCAGTCCCTCCCCAGTAATCTGCAGCAGCAGCACATTGTCCTGTTTGCAATAAGACCTGCCCCTGGGCTGAGCTCAGCCTGCACCCGCCGCACCCCGAGCCCCTGTGCTGTGCACTGCCTGCACCCCCAGCACACTGTGCTGTGCACCACCTGCAGCAGCCCCTGTGCTGTGCACCCCCAGCCCCTGTGCGTCCGATGTACCACCAGCCCCTGTGCGTCCCATGCACCCCCAGCCCCTGTGCGTCCCATGCACCCTCAGCCCCTGTGCGTCCCATGCACCCTCAGCCCCTGTGCGTCCCATGCACCCTCAGCCCCTGTGCGTCCCATGCACCCTCAGCCCCTGTGCGTCCCATGCACCCTCAGCCCCTGTGCGTCCCATGCACCCTCAGCCCCTGTGCGTCCCATGCACCCTCAGCCCCTGTGCGTCCCATGCACCCCCAGCCCCTGTGCGTCCCCCTCGGGGGCAAAATCATGAAATATACTGGGCAAAAAATTAAATATTTATAGAGGGGGTAAAAAACTACAACGCATTTAAACCTATAGTGGGCGGGCGGGGGGGCCCAATTCAAAGTTTGCCCTGGGGCCCATAGAACTCTAGTTACGCCACTGGTAATATCTCATCTCAGACAGTGATTGCATGTTTCTAGTTTATGCCATCAATGTCAGATAAGTGCCATTCCTACCTCTGGAACCAACTGATATCTCCAAAATGGGGCCCTTAAAGTGAAGGACATCACACCTCACATGAGTGGCATATTCTCCATAATAGCCAAGTTAGTGCGCTCAGCTATTTACGGCCATTCCTTAGCGGTGATTGGAGGGTGGTGCATGTGTGTTTGCGCTCCTTTCACTACAAGGCCCCATTCTGGAAATAGAAGCTGGGACATGCACCTATCTGACATTGATGACATGTCCTAGCCATATGCAATCAATGTATAAGATGAGCCAACACCTATAATTATATTTTCTCTTCATTATTGTTTCTATTAAGTTTGTTCTAAACGTATATTGCAACTCAAATTATTTGGACACATCTCTATAGGTCATATACATATATATGTGTATGGATAGGTGACAGGTGATAAATATTAATGAAAGCCAATGCCTGATAAAATGAATCCACGATTGAACATATGCCAAAACATTGTAGCCCTTTTTGGCATATGCTAAGGCCTTTGGTCTTGTTAAAATGATTGTTTCATCAAGGCAATCCCTGTCCATATGCCCTAGTAAGGCATACAGATCTCATAGAGGGGTTCTTCCACCCAAGACCCCTTCAATTAGCTAGAGTTGGAAGGAGCTGCCAACAATAACTCTCTCTCTTGTAGACTCTGTTACGTCCAGCTGATGTGGATCCACTGCTCCAAATAACTGGTTCAACTTTGGGCTTTTCCTGAGGACATTGTCCTAGCAGTCCCCATTAACCCCTATACAAGGATCTGGAAATCGCTGTGGGGGAGCCACTAAGCCGGGACCTCTTAGAATAGTCCAGGTGTATTTGGCAATTTTCCTGCAACCACCCGTAGAGACACTGGTGCAAAATACCAAGGGATCAGGCTATACTTATAGTCAGGAAGCAGACTGAGGTCAGGGCAGGCAGAATATGTGTGAATACGGATACAGTCCAAAGGTCAGGCGGCTGAGGGTCAGCACAGTGAACGGGCATGGGTCAGGTCAGACTGTAGAGAATCAAATTCCAGGAGACAGGCAGAGGTCGTTAAACAGGCAAACAAATGGATTCTGATCTTTTACAGGGTCAAGCAGGACCTGACAGGATCTGTAGAGACATATAGCTCAGGCAAACACTGAAGAAAACAGCAAGGTATATATAGGAGCAGCTGATAAGGAATTTGATACCGCCATGCAGGAGCTCACAGAACAGGAGAAGATTAACCCCTGCTGTATTAAAGACTGAGGTTCCAAGAATAGAAGTCCTAATACACAAAGAATATTGATGCCTTGCCTGCTGCCAGGGTGCTGGAACTAAGATAGACACAGGGCCGGCGTTAGAGGGGGGTGGGGGCAAACTGGGCAATTGCCCTGGGCACCTATCACCAAAGAGGCCCCTTCAGGTGGTCTTTCTCCTATCTTTAAAGAAAACAATGCTATGAGGCTCTGGAGACGGGAGCAGAGGTCAACTGGAATCAGTCTGCACTAGCCGGACAGCAGCTAACTCCTTCTAGCAAAGGTTCCATCTGCTAGCAGCTGATTTACAGCCTGTGCTCCCGTAATACACTCCCCGCTCCCCCGGCATACATACTGATACCTCAGCCCCTTATTAGTCATGAAGAGCAGTGTCGGGACAGAGAGGGTGGGGGATGATGTTTTCAACCACTCTAGATCCTGCCAGCTAACTCCCCCTCCTGTTCACCCAGCTCTGCTGCATAAAAAGTAAGTATATGTGTGTGTAAAGTGAATGTGTAGTGTCCCACTAGGTAAATGTGGGCACTACACAAGGGTCAATATGACCACGTTATTGTCCACCTCCTGTGGAACATGGTCATTGTATTTTATATGATGTCTTATGTGATTTTTCCTGTATATCTCCTGTATCAGGCCTGTTAGGTGTAGTTCCTTATCCTAGACAGTAGAGGGATCTAGGGAACCCCTAGTATATATAGTTAGGCCCAGACAGGAAAGAGTCAGTGCAGGCCAGTATAGTCCAGGAGGCTAGTCAGTGCAGTCTAGCCTGCCTGAGGGTCCTGAGCAAAGTAAGCTCAGAAGCTGCCACCAGGAGAAAACTAAGTTCCCTTAAATGTGCAGTGCAGAGCCAAGTGTATTCCCAGCTAAACAGAGAGCTGAAGGGCAGAAGGATATTTCTACAGCAAGGATATATATACCAGAGGAAGTTTTCCCTACCCAAGGATAAAGCCAGATATAGGGCATACGGGCCTTGGAGAAAGACAGACAAGATTCTGAGGAAAAGTGCAGCCTGATCTGTAAGTGTTATTTCCCTAGTATCTTGCAAAGACATTGCCTGCCGTTATTATATCAAGCCTACCTGTTACAACCTGTTTACATGTGGAACTTACCAAAGACTGTAAATAGTTGAACTGTTTCAGTAAAAGGAAATTCCTCAATTATTCCTACCATAAATCGGTGTGCCACCATTACCGGCACTGGCGTCATGAATTTAAAGGGATCTTGCCACCGGCACATTAAAAAAACCTGCAACATCCAGGGCACCTCACCAACCATCAGGCCTGGTCCCTATGCACAGAGAGTGCCCTAGAGGACCCCTGTGCCAGCCTCTGCATCACTGCTGTACGTCTGCCATGGGTATATAAAAGACTGTGAGTACTGTAACTACCCTCGGTTATTAACTACCCCTGTGACCTCACCATTCGCCTCACCCTACAGGGCTGCGTACTGCAAATGTAATTACATTATTGATCAGTGGCGTAACTAGAGTGCTATGGGCCCCATGGCAAACTTTGGATCGGGGCCCCTCCCCCATGCTGTGCTCGGTTGCACCCTCTGTGTCCGCAATTGTCACACCCCTGGTCCCTGATCACCCAGTAATGCCCCCAGTAATGTCTCTCACTGCCCCCCAGTAGTGTCCCCCACTGCCCTCAGTAATGTCCTCAGTAGTTCCCCTCACAGCCCCTAGAGCGCTCATCTTATCTGCATGATATGCACTTCTCCAGTCTCTAGGCCTCCAGCATCAGGCCCAGGCGCTGCCACACTAAAACTAGTCACACATTAAGCAGGTGGGTGGAGCCTAACTTACGTTAGTCAGGCTCCACCCACCTGCTGTGTAATATTGTGCAATTTTCATGCTGTCTTATCAGCGCCTTGATATGCCACACCTGTGAGAAGTGCTCACTAACACAGATTTAGACAGATTTGTGAACAATATTTGAGAGTAATGGGTCTTTTGTGTATGTAGAAAATGTTTCAGATCTTTGAGTTCAGCTCATGCAAAATGGGAGCCAAACCAAAAGTGTTAACGTTTATATTTTTGCTCAGTGTATGTGTGTGTGTGTATATATATATATATATATATATATATATATACAGTCATGTGAAAAAATTAGGACACCCTTTGAAAGCATGTGGTTTTTTGTAACATTTTTAATAAAAGGTTATTTCATCTCCGTTTCAACAATACAGAGAGATTAAAGTAATCCAACTAAACAAAGAAAACTGAAGAAAAGTCTTTTCAAGATCTTCTGTAAATGTCATTCTACAAAAATGCCTATTCTAACTGAGGAAAAAGATAGGACACCCTCACATGTATTCCCTCTTAAATTGGCTCAGATCTCACACAGGTATATCACACCAGGTGCACATAATTAGTAGATCGTTACTCTGCATGTTGAATGAGGCTTGCCCTATTTAAACCTCAGACATTTAGTTTGGTGTGCTCCTGACTGTTGAAGTGAGAGTGAGCACCATGGTGAGAGCAAAAGAGCTGTCAGAGGACTTCAGAAAAAAGATTGTAGCAGCCTATGAGTCTGGGAAGGGATTTAAAAAGATCTCAAAAGATTTTGAAATCAGCCATTCCACTGTCCGGAAGATAGTCTACAAGTGGAGGGCTTTCAAAACAACTGCCAACATGCCCAGGACTGGTCGCCCCAGCAAGTTCACCCCAAGAGCAGACCGCAAGATGCTAAAAGAGGTCTCCAAAAACCCTAAAGTGTCATCTCGAGAACTACAGCAGGCTCTGGCTACTGTTGATGTAGAAGTACATGCCTCTACAATCAGAAAGAGACTGTACAAGTTTAACTTGCATGGGAGGTGTGCAAGGAGGAAACCTTTGCTTTCCAAGAGAAACATCGAGGCCAGACTGACATTTGCCAGAGATAAAGTTGACAAAGACCAGGACTTCTGGAATAATGTTCTTTGGACAGATGAGTCCAAAATTGAATTATTTGGACACAACAGCAGAGGACATGTTTGGCGTAAACCAAACACAGCATTCCAAGAAAAGAACCTCATACCAACTGTGAAGCATGGAGGTGGAAGTGTCATGGTTTGGGGCTGCTTTGCTGCAGCAGGACCTGGTCAGCTCACCATCATAGAATCCACGATGAATTCTACTGTGTATCAGAAGGTGCTTGAAGAACATGTGAGACCATCAGTTAGAAAATTAAAGCTGAAGCGGAACTGGACCATGCAACATGACAATGACCCAAAACATACTAGTAAATCAACCAAAGATTGGCTGAAAAAGAAGAAATGGAGAGTCCTGGAATGGCCAAGTCAAAGTCCAGATTTGAATCCCATTGAGATGCTGTGGGGTGACTTGAAAAGGGCTGTACGTGCAAGAAACCCCTCAAACATCTCACAGCTGAAAAAGTTCTGCATTGAGGAGTGGGGTAAAATTTCCTCAGACCGATGTCGAAGACTGGTAGATGGCTACAAGAACCGTCTCACTGCAGTTATTTCAGCCAAAGGAGGTAACACTCGCTATTAGGGGCAAGGGTGTCCTATCTTTTTCCTCAGTTAGAATAGGCATTTTTGTAGAATGACATTTACAGAAGATCTTGAAAAGACTTTTCTTCAGTTTTCTTTGTTTAGTTGGATTACTTTAATCTCTCTGTATTGTTGAAACGGAGATGAAATAACCTTTTATTAAAAATGTTACAAAAAAACACATGCTTTCAAAGGGTGTCCTAATTTTTTCACATGACTGTATATAGACAGCCATTTATTTGAATGGCCGTGTATGATAAGCCGGAGCTACACTCATAATACCCAATTTATAGGAGTCTTCTTACTTCACACAAATGATGATCAGCTGATAGGATGGCTTCATTATAGGATGTGCAAAGTCATATTGCGACAACCCCTCTAACATGAGGTTAGCTCTTCCTTTACCTGATTTGTTTTCTCTGGGTTGCCTAGTTAATGATTTTTAAAATCCCTATTGGTTCAAGTTTTCAAGAGAAATGTAATGTATTAAACATTTCAAGTTTTAAAACATTGCACTTAAAGAGAAACAGTCACCATGAAATGCAGGGCAATCTTCAGGCAGCAGGTTATAGAGCGGGGGGAGCTGAGCAGATTGATATATAGTTTTGTGGGAAAAGATTTAGTAAAACTTATAATTTATACATTTAAACCATTGTTCTTTCTGAGCTAAAGATGTCCTATTCAGCTATTATCAGTGATTGACATCATTCTCTGCATATGTATATAGCCATCAGTCAGGGGCAGACTGGCCATAGTCCCTACTGGGAAATTTCCGGATGGGCTGATGCCCAGGGGGCCCCCAAGCCCTCCTTTCTGCCACTGGCCGGGTACATAACAAGCTCTCAGAGTTAATTAACGCTGTGAGAATCAGGTGCTCATATACCCAACCAGCGACCGCATATGGCTTCCTGAATTCAACAGCTGTGGCCTGCATCTCACCTCCTTTCCCCCATCACCATATGGACAAAGGACATAAATTGGCAGCTTTTGATGACCACTACAGAGGGACAGCTTTTGGGACAGTATATTGAGCTGCACTGTGGTATTTGGTTCTGCTGGGGCGGTATTTTGAGCTATGATATTGATGACTCCGCCTACTTAAATTGGACCACCTTCTGTCAATTTGGACCCAACTACATGAGGCCACTTTTTTTTCAGGGCCACTTTAAGTTCCCAATCTGCCACTGATAGGACAACCCCTGTGTATTACTGAACTTAGGAAAGTGAGAGACATAAATGTATAAATTTTACGTTTTGCTGATATTTTTTCCCACCAAACTATATATTAAACTGCTCGGCTCCTCCTGCTCTATTACATTCTGCCTGCAGATTACACTGTATTTCATGGTGACAGGTAGTGTTGAGTAAATTGAAGTATGCGAAGTGGAATTTTAGTAAAACTTTGATCGGCTGCAAAGCTGAATTTCCTTGCGATTCGTGGTACTGGTAAAGAATCAATTTTCCCTGAAATGGCGGGAAAAAAAAAATTTCACCTCATCCATTTGCGTACAAAGAGGCTGCCGCAGCCATTCTGATTGGAGATACCGCTGGCCGGTCTAATGACGTCATTACATGACTGCGTGAGATTTCGCTTGATGTCTTCAATCAAGATGTCCGTGGCAGCCTTTACACTATCAAGTGGATAAGGTGAGATTATTTTTCTTTTTTACTGGATGAATCCCTGAAAGTGCTGAATGTTAATTTCTGATGCCGCCATCAGAGATGAATGCAGCATCTGAGGGGCTCAATGACAGGGGTGGAGTGGCGCTTTTGCTGTTCCCTGACATTGCGCACGCTACATAGAAAGAAATGCACTTCGTGACAAAGCAAATTTCTTTGTTTAATTCGGTCAAGCAGCCGAATCGAAGTTTTCAGAACTTCGCTCATCTCTAGTGACAGGTTCTCTGTAACAACATTAAAGTGAAAAAGACAATATATAATAATTTTTTATCAAAGAAAAGCAAAGAAATCTATGTTTACCTCGGGGTCCATACGCTGAGATAAGCCAGTCATCAGTCATGAATTCAGGTGTAAGGTGAATGTATTTGCCTGGTTCTCCACACTTTCCATACTGTTGTGTGTAAGGGTCATTCACATGCTGCACGGTAGGCTCAGCGATGATAATATCTGCCTAACAATACAAACACACAAATACATTATCTTTTTCAGACTTACAGATAAAAACAAATACAACTTCTAAAATACATCAACCGTTTCTTAAAAATCATCCTGCATTTTGCTGTACCGCATCATAGGTTTCCGTTTTGGGTCTCGTATAGTTCTTATTTGCAGACCAGGACTTGGGAATCAAAATCTTCACACTTCGTATGTAGAACCTTTTGTCTGTGGCATCAAATAGAAACTCTGAAGCTTCTTCCACCATAGCCTTAGGGGAAAATAAATAAAATGTCATACAATTATTAATTTGGTTTCCAATCTTGTTATTTGTTGTAACTGTTTAGTTAATGGGGTATTTCGGTTTGTTAAAGTAATTCCATGTCCACTGCATGAGGGATAACTATTAGGGTCAATTCACACGTCCACAAAATGGGTCTGCATCCATTACGCAATTTTCGTGAGGACACAGGTGAGGACACATTCATTTTCAATGGGGCTGGAATGTGCTGTCCACATCCGCACTTCCGGATCCGCAAAAAATTCCGCAATTGCGGACAAGAAAAGGCATTTTCTATGAGAGTGACGACGATGTGCGGTACACAAAATGCGGAAGGCACATTGCCGGTGTCCATGTTTTGCGGATCCGCAAAACACATACGGACGTGTGAATGGACCCTTAGATTGGTGGGGGTCCTACCGCTGGGACCCCCACCGATCATCAGAACACCCCCCGATCCCAATAGAATTGAGTGGAGCAGCCACGCGCATGTGCAACCAACCGCTCCATTCTTTTAAGGGGGGCTGCCGGGGTACAAGTCCCCCGTTCTAGTAATTGGGGGGGTCCCAGCAGTAGAAATTCCATCAATCTAATAGTTATCCCCTATCCTGTGAGTTAACTTTAACCAACTGGAATACACCTTTAATAAAGCCATTGCCAGCTTCATTACAGAAATGTAAACATGTGCCTTCACAATATTTTAACCAGCCACATGATGACATCACTGGAAAAAAAAATTAAATCAAAACAACCAACAACGCTGCTCTTTCAAACAATAGAGACCCACGACTAATGACCGCAACCGACAATAATGTCGATCAGTGTCATTAAAGCCTTTAGATGCGCTTCTGGGATTTTTACTGGCATCCTCTGCAGCCAATGAGGATGCTGGTAATTGAATTCAATACACCAGGTCTCTCTGAAGAGACCCAGAGTATTAAAGCTGTAATTCTTATTTTGGTCAGCATAGGAAATTAGCAATTCTGTACAAATAATGGGTCTAAAAGACCCATGATTGTTAAGAATAATAAAAAAAAAGATTTTGTAGGCTCAAATATGAGCTTCAAAATCATAAAAAACGTAAGGAAAAAAACTATTAAAAATGTAAAACAAATTTTTTAAATATGAAAGTTTAAATCACCCCCCTTTCTGTAGAATACAAAAATAAATACATAAATAACAGAACATATAAACATCATGGGCATCACCACATCTGAAAATGATCGTACTATTAAAATATAATTTTTTTCCAATATGGTGAATGGCATAATGTAAAAAAGGGTCAAAAATGGCCAATTTGCTAATTTTTTTTCACCTCTCTTACCACAAAATATGTAATAAAATGTGATTTAAAAAGTCACACTCACTCAGAAATGGTAACAATAAAAAACTACAGATTGTCTGGCAAAAAATGAGTTCCTATATAACTCAGTAGATATAATTATAAAAAAAAAGTTATGGGGGTTAGGATATAGTGATTTAAGTTTAAATTTATATTTACACTATTTAGACATAAGAAACCTATACAGTTGCAAGAAAAAGTATGTGAACCCTTTGGAATGATATGGATTTCTGCTCAAATTGCTCATAAAATGTGATCTGATCTTTATCTAAGTCACAACAATAGACAATCACAGTCTGCTTAACCTAATAGCACACAAAGAATTAGATGTTACGATGTTTTTATTGAGCACACCATGTAAACATTCACAGTGCAGGTGGAAAAAGTATGTAAACCCTTGGATTTAATAACTGGTTGAACATCCTTTGGCAGCAATAACTTCAACCAAACGTTTCCTGTAGTTGCTGATCAGACGTGCACAATGGTCAGGATTAATTCTTGACCATTCCTCTTTATAGAATTGTTTCAGTTCAGCAATATTCTTGGGATGTCTGGTGTGAATCGCTATCTTGAGGTCATGCCACAGCATCTCAATCGGGTTCAGGTCAGGACTCTGACTGGGCCACTTCAGAAGGCGTATTTTCTTCTATTTAAGCCATTCTGTTGTTGATTTACCACTATGCTTTGGGTCGTTGTCCTGTTGCAACACCCATCTTCTGTTGAGCTTCAGCTGGTGGACAAATGGTCTTAAGTTCTCCTGCAAAATGTCTTGATAAACTTGGGAATTCATTTTTCCTTTGATGATAGCAATCTGTCCAGGCCCTGACGCAGCAAAGCAGCCCGAAACCATGATGTCCCCACCACCATACTTCACAGTTGGGATGAGATTTTGATGTTGGTGTGCTGTGCCTCTTTTTCTCCACACATAGTGTTGTGTGTTTCTTCCAAACAACTCAAATTTGGTTTCATCTGTCCACAGAATATTTTGCCAGTACTGCTGTGGAACATCCAGGTGCTCTTGTGCAAACTGTAAACGTGCAGCAATGTTTTTTTTTTTGGACAGAAGTGGCTTCCTCTGTGGTACCCTCCCATGAAATTTATTCTTGTTTAGTGTTTTACGTATCGTAGATTCGCTAACAGGGATGTTAGCATATGCCAGAGACCTTTGTAAGTCTTTGGCTGACACTCTAAGATTCTTCTGCACCTCATTGAGCAGTCTGCGCTGTGCTCTTGCAGTCATCTTTACAGGACGGTCACTCCTAGGGAGAGTAGCAGCAGTGCTGAACTTTCTCCATTTATAGACAATTTGTCTTACCGTGGACTGATGCACAGCAAGACTTTTTGAGATGCATTTATAACCCTTTCCAGCTTTATGCAAGTCAACAATTCTTAATCATAGGTCTTCTGAGTGCTCTTTTGTGTGAGGCATCATTCACATCAGGCAATGCTTCTTGTAAAAAGCAAACCCAGAACTGGTGTGTGTTTTTTATAGGGCAGGGCAGCTGTAACCAACACCTCCAATCTCATCTCATTGATTGGACTCCAGATGGCTGACACCTCACTCCAATTAGCTCTTGGATATGTCATTAGTCTAGGGGTTCACATACTTTTTCCACCTGCATTGTGAATGTTTACATGGTGTGTTCAAAAAAACATGGTAACATTTAATTATTTGTGTGTTATTAGTTTAAGCAGACTGTGATTGCCTATTGATGTGAGCTACATAATGATCAGATCACATTTTATGACCAATTTGTGCAGAAATCCATATCATTCCAAAGGGTTCACATACTTTTTATTGCAATGTACATATATGGTATTGTTGTAATCTTATTGACCCAGAGAATCAATGGCACAGGTCATTTTTGCCACAAAGTGAACACTGTGGGAACAAAACCCATAAAACGGAAGATTTTTTTTCCCCCCGATTACACCCAATTTGGAATGTTTCTCCTGCTTCCTGCTACATTGTATGCCATATTAAATGGTGACATTAGAAAATAAAACTTGTCCTGCAAAAAAAAAAAAACCCTCATACAGCTATGTGAATGGAAAAATAAAAAAGTTATGGCTTAAGGAAGATAGGGGGGGGGGGGGGAATGAAAATGCAAAAACGAAAAAACCTCCGGTATCTTAATGCAATGTTATTGGGTAAAAAGTTGTGATTTGTATTGTTTTATATGTTCCCAAAGGAGTTATCGTGCCCATAATATTGATGACCATTCCTCAGCATAGGTCATCAATTTCTGATTGGCAGGGATCTGACACCTGGGACCCCTGCCGATAAGCTTTGAGATGAGGAGGCAGCGCTCCATGGGAGCACCACTTGCTCATCATTACACTACGTCTCATCTCCAATGGAGTGGGTGCCTGTATTACACCGCACTTCAGACATGAAGTGCGGTTTAATGACAAGGAAGTGGCGCACACATGGAGCACTGCCTCCTCTCCAAACAGCTGATTGACTGGGGTGTCGGGTGACAGATCCCTTTTAATAGCAATGTATAGACAACCAAATTATTAATATATTGGCAGCCTTTTTAAGTCACCAGTGTGGTGGACTGGGTCACCCCCTGCTTAGTGGGGAGTCTGGTCTGAACAGAGCAAGGGAGAACACATTTCTCTGAAAGCTCCTGCTATCTGGGCAAATGTTCAGAGAACCTCTGCCTCTGGGATTTCATCTGCAAAAGAAGCAACTCCACTACCACTACTGCTGCTGCTGCTACTGTTATGTTAATACATTATTTGCTATACTAATAAAGGATACATTGATAATGAATTGCAATACTGTGTATGTTATTTCTTGTTGCTGTGTCTAAACATTTTAGCATCCCTGACCACAACATCACAAACATGAAAAATATAGTATTAAATGGTAATTTAAAATCCCAGAGAGACAGGAGGGTCTGGGAATAGCCTCAAACACTCCCAGAAAAGGAATGAATGTGTCAAATGATTTTTTGTCCTTCTACATCTCTTAAGAAATGGGGTTTGTGTTGTAAGAAAGCATCATAAAACTGTATTAACCACAATTGCTGTAGTTTTGTGGTGTGATAATTGATTTAACACTTTTCATTTGTAAAAGCCGAAATTGTGTTACATAGTTAATACGGTTGACAAAAGACGTAAGTCCATCAAGTTCAACCAAGGGATAGGTGGGGACGCGAATCCCAGAAGAAAGTGAGACTCAGATTTCTACACGTTCATAAGCATTAATGTTGTTTACATTTAAGAATTTATCTAGACCCTTTTTACAACTGTCCACTGTTCCTGCTGTGACCACGTCCTGAGGAAGTCTATTCCACAGATTCACAGTTCTTACAGTAAAGAAGCTTTGACGCTTCTGGAGACTGAACTTTTTCTTCTCCAGTCGGAGGCAATGCCCCCTTGTCTTTTGAGGGCATTTTACATGGAACAGCTTTTCACTGTATTTTTTTGTATGGCCCATTTATATATTTGTTTAGGTTAATCATGTCCCCCCTTAGACGTCTCTTCTCAAGACTAAATATATTTAATTATTTGACTCTTTCCTCATAACTAAGCCCCTCCATGCCCATTATCAGTGCAGTCGCTCTGAACTGAACTGCATATTCCAGATGAGGCCGCACCAACGCTTTGAAAAGTGGTAATATTACAACCCTGCCCCACAAGTCCATGTAACTATGTATATTTTATATGCAACCACTCTACCAATCCTAGGGATCATACTGAGCACCAACAATAAAATGTGGAAAGGTGAAGAGGGAATTGATACTGCTTGATACTGCAGGTATAGATTTGGGATGATGAGCCCAATGTACAAACCGGATTCCAAAAAAGTTGGGACACTAAACAAATTGTGAATTAAAACTGAATGCAATGATGTGGAGATGGCAAATGTCAATATTTTATTTGTAATAGAACGTAGATGACAGATCAAACGTTTAATCCGAGTAAATGTATCATTTTAAAGGAAAAATACGTTGATTCAAATTTTCACGGTGTCAACAAATCCCCAAAAAGTTGGGACAAGTAGCAATAGGAGGCTGGAAAAAGTAAATTTGAGCATAACGAAGAGCTGGAAGACCAATCAACACTAATTAGGTCAATTGGCAACATGATTGGGTATAAAAAGAGCTTCTCAGAGTGGCAGTGTCTCTCAGAAGCCAAGATGGGTAGAGGATCACCAATTCCCACAATGTTGCGCAGAAAGATAGTGGAGCAATATCAGAAAGGTGTTACCCAGCGAAAAATTGCAAAGACTTTGCACCTATCATCAACTGTGCATAACATCATCCGAAGATTCAGAGAATCTGGAACAATCTCTGTGCGTAAG
Organism: Bufo gargarizans; assembly: GCF_014858855.1. Taxonomy (NCBI): domain Eukaryota; kingdom Metazoa; phylum Chordata; class Amphibia; order Anura; family Bufonidae; genus Bufo; species Bufo gargarizans. The sequence goes on along the minus strand of NC_058086.1, from coordinate 153,751,884 downwards.
GGTCAAGGCCGCAAAACCATACTGGATGCCCGTGATCTCCGGGCCCTTAAACGACACTGCACCACAAACAGGAATGCTACTGTAAAGGAAATCACAGAATGGGCTCAGGAATACTTCCAGAAACCATTGTCAGTGAACACAATCCACCGTGCCATCCGCCGTTGCCAGCTGAAACTCTACAGTGCAAAGAAGAAGCCATTTCTAAGCAAGATCCACCAGCTCAGGCGTTTTCAATGGGCCAGGGATCATTTAAAATGGAGGGTGGCAAAATGGAAGACTGTTCTGTGGTCAGACGAGTCACGATTCGAAGTTCTTTTTGGAAATCTGGGACGCCATGTCATCCGGACCAAAGAGGACAAGGACAACCCAAGTTGTTATCAACGCTCAGTTCAGAAGCCTGCATCTCTGATGGTATGGGGTTGCATGAGTGCATGTGGCATGGGCAGCTTGCATGTCTGGAAAGGCACCATCAATGCAGAAAAATATATTCAGGTTCTAGAACAACATATGCTCCCATCCAGACGTCATCTCTTTCAGGGAAGACCCTGCATTTTTCAACAAGATAATGCCAGACCACATTCTGCATCAATCACAACATCATGGCTGCGTAGAAGAAGGATCCGGGTACTGAAATGGCCAGTCTGCAGTCCAGATCTTTCACCTATAGAGAACATTTGGCGCATCATAAAGAGGAAGGTGCAACAAAGAAGGCCCAAGACGATTGAACAGTTAGAGGCCTGTATTAGACAAGAATGGGAGAGCATTCCTATTTCTAAACTTGAGAAACTGGTCTCCTCGGTCCCCAGACGTCTGTTGAGTGTTGTAAGAAGAAGGGGAGATGCCACACAGTGGTGAAAATGGCCTTGTCCCAACTTTTGGGGGATTTGTTGACACCATGAAATTCTGATTCAACAGATTTTTCCCTTAAAATGGTACATTTTCTCAGTTTAAACTTTTGTTCCGTGATTTATGTTCTATTCTGAATAAAATATTAGAAGTTGGCACCTCCACATCAATGCATTCAGTTTTTATTCACGATTTGTTGTCACGGCTGGGGATGGGGAAAACCCTCAGCTGTGCGGTGCCAGGTGATGGTAAGGTTGCTACTTGGCCAGAACCACAGAATTAAGGAGCAGGTCACCTTCTAGCGCCGAAAGGCTGAGGGTTTTCCCCATCCCCAGCCGTGACAGTATGACCACCAGGGTGGCCCTCACTGGCAGATGGTAAGTAAACAGGGGGATGTCTCCAGCAAGCATGGCTGAAGCACCCTCTCTGACTACTGCCTTCCACTGAGGCTTTATAGGGCCAAGTAGCCACGCCCACAGTTAGACACACCCAGTGCATACACACACTAGGAGGGAAGTTAACCCTTCCAACACCAGGGAAGGGAAGACATCAACTTAAAGGGGAAGTGTCCAAAAGAAGATCACACTGCAGCTGTTACCGCAGGCAACGACATGGGTGGCAACCATGTCCTGGGAGTCAGCCAGAAGGCCGAGACACTGCCACCACATGTAAACATCCAAACCAAACGTTGCCACGGGCAGCCACAGTGAAGGGAAGAGTCACAGTGCACACCAAACATAAACTTCGTGCACACCAGACATACAAAGTGCATAACATACACACACACCTAACTGAGAGGTTGCTAGGTGCAACTGCATGAACTTTGCCGCAAGCTGCCTAGCCCTAGCTCAGGCTGCTCTACTGCGACAATACCAAATAACTTGTTGCCCGCGGCAACCACAAGTGAGGCAGCACACTAGCGGCCCTCACCTGTGGTTGAACACCCAATAACAAACCGCAGGCAACAGCATGTGGTTCAGGAGTCACGACCATGACTATGGCCGTGACATTTGTATAGTGTCCCAACTTTTTTGGAATCCGGTTTGTATTTCCAAGGGAAACATGAAGACGTGGCAGGACAAATCAATCTCCTTGCAGCCTGGTTTCACTTTGGCTTTTTGTTTAAAGTTATTGATCAGTTTTGGTAATCCACTGTGCCCTAAGCACAAAGTTCACATTTGTCCCCTGTCCTGTTCTCCAGGTTGACCTCCTAACAGCACATTCCGGCCCCACTGAAAATGAGTGGTTCTGCACACGTTCCGCAAAATTGCAGAACGGATGCGGACTTATTTTGGGAACGTGTGAATGGAAATAATATCCCTCAAAATGAAAATCAATGTAATTATTAAAGTTAAGCAAAAAGCATAGATGTGGTAGGCAATAAAAAGTGCTCAGCGGCACTAAATCAGGTGCTCGGCGGCACCAAATCAGAAACCATATGTCCTACCACAATCCGGGGGGTTCCAGTGCACGTCCATGAATCCCAGAGGGAAAGCAAAACCCATCTATCCCTGGGCTAGATGATGATGTGGTATTGAAGGACAGGGTGGGCAAAGAATTGTCCCTGATATAGCCCTACAGGGGGGTGCTATTCTGGCCCTGATAGCCTAACCACAGACCACCCACCCTGATAAGAGCGACCCCGTCCGGAACCTTACCCTATATAAAAATGGCCCTAGTAAGCCCCTAGGCCCCTGACTTCCAGGTGATCACTATATAGATCTATGTGTTTTTGACTCATTATAAAAGTATAAGTATATCACACCCCTCTGTGTATCACACCTATCGATAGCACACCTATACCAGTCTCTAAAGTGACTTTTGTGGCCCTATTAGCTAGTGTTTAGTGTCCCTAACAGCCTATCTCTGCTCCACACAGCAACCTCTTCCTACACTGGCAAAAAACTGAATGTAAAATGGCAGCCAGATTGGGTTTATTTATACGGTAGGGGGGGTGTCCATGTGCTGAAACGTCTCAATTGGCTGTCCTGTACCACCTAATGGATGTGTCATGGGTCAAAGTTCTTCACAATGTAAAAGAATATGGCGGGCGCGAATATCTCCATATGTTCGCATGTTCAGCGAATCGCAAACACGCAAAGTTTGCCGCGAAACGACCGCCGGACGAACTGCAAGGCCTCTCTACTCCTAACCAGACTTACACATTGTAACAGGAAGGATCTGGCCGCAAATGATTTTCAGCTTCTGTATGAAAATACTGAATTAACCGGCCGCAATCTGAAATCTTTAAAACAAAAATGATAGGATTGGTAGGACTGCATTGAAATATTTGATCACTAGAGAAAACTCCCTTAATATGAGAAGATGTACGTAGGGGTGGCTGAGCATACGTATGGTCCACTCAGTACAAGTGCATACAACAAACCATATTTGTTCTCTGTGTTTCTTTATCTTCCATAAACTTGCATGGAGTGGGGAATGTGTATGCTCAACCATTTATGAATGCATCATTCTCCTTCAAGTAATTAAGAAGATGGTCTCTTGATCTAGTATCTAGCTGATTACCCAGCATTTGGACCATCATTTATCACACTATTGAGAAAAGTCCCTGATTTATCAAGACCAGTGTGTACAAATAAATGCCAAAAAAGGCGTAGGTGAATGATAAATTTCCCTCATAGTTTGCAACTAGCAAAACATTATAACATTCTGTAGTTAATTCTGTGTTCTTAGACACTGGCTGGCATTGGCTTTCTACTTCAAAGAAAGATTAATGAGCAGATTTTTTAGGTTAATAAATATCATGCTTACCATCCACTAAAGCTTAAAATAATTCAGATTCTTACCTTAATATTCTCAATGATCTGCAGATCTTCCTTGACATTAGGATTGATAGCAATAACTATATCTTCGTATCCCCCATTATTGAGCTTTACCATGGAAGTCTCACTTTTAGCAAAGAGGTGAAAAACAATCAATACAAAAAAAATTCTTGGTGTCATTATCAACAATTTTGCCCACTGTGCAAACATGCTGTGAACAGTATTTCCGCATATGTAGCATTTATATACTCTCACTGTATATCTTATCAATCATTGTATGTGAACTTTGTTTCAAGTTGATTCTCTTTACAACCTTGTAATTTGTGTTGAGTCACCAACATTGGTTGAAGGAAGAAATCTATAGTTTCCTTATTGTCCCTCGTGAGATAATAAGTCTATTATAGCATGTAGTAATATTATGAGATTTATGGTTTACAGGATAAGTCAAGAACCACTATGTATGTATAATATATGTGTAAAATAGTTATTGCTGGATTAATTAAACCATACATATCTATAACACATGATCTATTGGTCTCAGGCTCAATTACCTCAGGCTACAATATTTTCAAGTTACAGTGGTCTTCCCTGGGCTACCATAACTTAATCATATTCAAAATTCTATGCCACAGGTATTTTAATGGTAATGAAGTGCAGGAAAAAACTGGTTGTCTAGTGGCACTTCTAAACAGTCCAGTCCAGTATTACATGTTCTGAACTGCTCTTTACCTGAGTCAGGATGAGCTACTCCTTTTGGTACCAGATACATTAGATTTTATGGTACACTGTGTACTGTACTAGACTTTGAAGAACCTCCTGCCTGCTTTAAGCAGTTCATTCTGGCTTTCATATATGAGGACTTGACTTGTCTGTTTATCACCTTCTTCACCCAGGCAGCCCCTCTGAGATAGGTACAGTAGCTCAATCGTGCAGGGCAAGGCCTTTTGTATTAGATCTAATAATATGCCAGGTCTCTGCTAGGCATAGTCTTCTGCCTTGCAGTGTTCCTGGTGACATCACTGACACTAATGGGCAGGCTAGGCTAGGACAGCACTAAAGCCTGCCCATTAGTGCTGGTGATGTCACTGGGAACACTGCTAGGTATAAGGCTCCACCTAGCAGTGTAAGCTTGTAAACAAAAAAGCCTTGCCCTGCACTATACAGCGCAGTGCTAGGGAGAGCATCGGAGCATGAAAGAGGGGCTGCCTGGGTGAAGATAGAGATATGTCCGGGTTGTGCTCTGAACCCGGACAATCCCTTTTATGTGATTTTTTTATTTTATTTTTTATTTTTTTTGGGTTGACATTTTGGAGGCATCTGAACCAATTTCTAGTTTCCCAAAGAGTTGTGATCTCAAGTAACAGTATTTTTGAATCAATATAATCATCCAGGAATTAATAAATATTGTTATTTGAGAGACCATTGTATTATCCTAAAAGTGTACCTGCTCACTATTTTCTGTTCTGTATCCTTTGTCCCGGCAATGTGTTCACAGCACTCCAGTCCCTGCTTGTACACTTTTGACATGGGTAAAGGCCACTTGGGCTACTGCAACCAATGACTGGATGCAGCTGTGATGCAACCTTTAGGTAGCATGTGCAGTGAGTGTCTGAGGAGACAGTGCAGAGGATGGAAGTGGTAGAGGCCCTGATGAAATACTGTGCCATGGTGTACTCCCTCAGGCCGTTGCTCTCTGGGGATCTGTGCATTAGAAATGTAGTTTGAAGAATCAGGCTAGAAGTAAACATATAATAGTCTGTCATGGTCCCTCCCATGATAGAGGTGAGAAGATCTGAGAGACTGGCAGCACGTGAGGGTATCTGACAGTCTCTCTGTTTTCTCCTTGAATTTGGGTCAATAATGGCATCTGAGAATGTAGATTTAGTGGCTGTTACGGAGACATGGTTTAATGAAAGAAATGACTGGGACATAACCATACCAGGGTACTCTTTATACAGAAGAGACAGAGAAGGCAAGAAAGGAGGAGGAGTGGCCCTGTATGTGAAGGATAGCATTAAATCTAACCTAATACAAGTTGGTGAGGCCAACATAGAGTCAGTTTGGGTTACGTTGCAGTTTGCTAATCATGCAGTAACTCATGTAGGTGTGATCTATAGACCACCTGGTCAAGTTAAAGAACTAGATGATCTACTAGTTGAAGAAATAGCTAAAATGACAATGAAAGGAGAAGTTATCATTATGGGAGATTTCAATCTTCCAGATATAAACTGGAAAACCAAAATAGCAAGTTCTACCAGGAGTACAGATATTCTAAATTCCCTACTGGGGTTATCCCTACAACAAATGGTTGAGGAGCCAACCCGGAGGGAGGCCATTTTGGATTTGGTATTCACAAATGGGGATTCGGTATATGATGTCATTGTAGGCGAAACCTTGGGATCTAGTGATCACCAGTCAGTGTGGTTTAATATAAGAACTGTGAAAGAGTCCCACCACACAAAAACAAAAGTCTTAGATTTTAGAAAAACAGACTTTTCAAAAATTAAATTAGTCATAAATGAGTCCTTATCAGACTGGAACGGATTACATGGAGTCCAGGAGAAATGGGACTACTTAAAAGGTGCATTATTGAAGGCAACAGAAAATTACATTAGACTTGTCAGTAAAAGCAAAAAAAGGAAGAGACCCCTGTGGTACTCAGCAGAAGTGGCCCAAATCATTAAAAATAAAAAGCTAGCATTTTGTAATTATAAAAAAAAACAGAGCAAGGAAGATAAGGAAATCTACAAGATTAGGCAGAAAGAGGCCAAGCAAGTTATAAGAACTTCTAAAGCTCAGGCAGAAGAAAAACTAGCTCAGTCTATGAAAAAAGGGGATAAGACATTCTTCAGATATATAAATGAAAAAAGGAAATTAAAACAAGGAATAACTAAATTAAAAACAAAGGACGGAAGGTATGTAGAAGAGAATAAAGGGCTAGCCGACTGCCTTAATGAATACTTCAGTTCAGTTTTTACAAAAGAAAAAGAAGGAGAAGGACCTCCACTAGAAAGGATGACTAATAAATCGTTTGATGCATGTGTCTTTACAGGGGAAGATGTTCTAAGTTTGCTGTCTAAAGTGAAGACAAATAAGTCACAGGGGCCTGATGAGATACACCCAAAATTATTAAAAGAGCTTAGTGGTGAGCTGGCAAAACCGTTAACAGATTTATTTAACCAATCATTAATAACAGGAGTCGTCCCGGAAGATTGGAAATTGGCAAATGTCGTGCCCATTCACAAGAAAGGTAGTAGGGAGGAATCGAGCAACTATAGACCAGTGAGTCTGACATCAATAGTAGGCAAATTAATGGAAACCCTATTAAAGGATAGGATTGTGTAACATATAAAATCCCATGGATTGCAAGATGAAAAACAACATGGGTTTACTTCAGGGAGATCATGTCAAACAAATCTTATAGATTTTTTTGACTGGGTGACTAAAATAATAGACGGTGGAGGTGCAGTAGACATCGCATATCTAGATTTTAGTAAGGCTTTTGACACTGTCCCACATAGAAGACTTATCAATAAACTGCAGTCATTGAGCATGGACTCCCATATTGTTGAGTGGATTAGGCAGTGGCTGAGTGACAGACAACAGAGGGTTGTAGTCAATGGAGAACATTCAAAACAAGGTCATGTTACCAGTGGGGTTCCACAGGGATCTGTACTGGGACCAATTTTGTTTAATATCTTCATAAGTGATATTGCAAAAGGCCTCGATGGTAAGGTTTGTCTTTTTGCTGATGACACAAAGATATGTAACAGGGTTGATGTTCCTGGAGGGAAACACCAAATGGAAAAGGATTTAGGAAAACTAGAAGAATGGTCATAACTCTGGCAACTGAAATTTTATGTGGATAAGTGCAAGATAATGCACCTGGGGCGTAAAAACCCAAGGGCAGAATATAGAATATTTGATACAGTCCTGACCTCAGTATCTGAGGAAAGGGATTTAGGAGTAATTATTTCAGAAGACTTAAAAGTGGGAAGACAATGTAATAGAGCAGCACGAAATGCCAGCAGAATGCTTGGATGTATAGGGAGAGGTATAAGCAGTAGAAAGAGTGAAGTGCTTATGCCGCTGTACAGAACACTGGTGAGACCTCACTTGGAGTATTGTGCGCAGTACTGGAGGCCATATCTTCAGAAGGATATAGATACTCTAGAGAGAGTTCAGAGAAGAGCTACTAAACTAGTACATGGATTGCAGGATAAAACTTACCAGGAAAGGTTAAAAGACCTTAATATGTATAGCTTGGAAGAAAGAAGAGACAGAGGGGATATGATAGAAACTTTTAAATACATAAAGGGAATCAACTCGGTAAAGGAGGAGAGCATATTTAAAAGAAGAAAAACTACCACAAGAGGACACAGTTTTAAATTAGAGGGGCAAAGGTTTAAAAGTAATATAAGGAAGTATTACTTTACTGAGAGAGTAGTGGATGCATGGAATCGCCTTCCTGCAGAAGTGTTAGCTGCAAATACAGTGAAGGAGTTTAAGCATGCATGGGATAGGCATAAGGCTATCCTTCATATAAGATAGGGCCAGGGACTATTCATAGGATTCAGATATATTGGGCAGACTAGATGGGCCAAATGGTTCTTATCTGCCGACACATTCTATGTTTCTATGTTTATTGTTTGGTAATGACCACACCTCTTGTCAGGTGCAGCTTGTTGTCATTACTGAGGCTCTATTTAGTTCTGACTCTCACTGCTTTCCATGCGGTTGACATTTCCTGCTGCAGTTGGGTGAGCTGGTGTGTTGTTCCTTTGGATCTCCTGCTCCTCCAATGACACAGCAGACACAACAGCTCAATGACACAGCAGACACAACAGAAAGCATAGAGTTAAACTGTTGTTACTGCCCAGGAGTCTTGACCAATTACAGCCAGCCTCACACACAGTCTGTGTGGGAAATCCCATAGCTGGAATCATTATTCACCAGAGGAAAGGAGCTGAACAGACATTCACTCTACTGAGAGCTGTGTTTTATGGAAGCAAAGAGGTCAAAATAGGTATTTAGAACATATATATATATATATATATATATAATGTTCCTATTAGTAGCCTAATTCTGACTAGTATATAAAGTGCCTAAAGTTACAAACAGCACTAATATTGAAGGCTGCTTGCAGCCTGTAATTGTGGGAGGAGCGCACTTACCCTATTTAAACCCCCTCCTACAAGCTGGGGGGCGCCCGTTTCTTGCCTGCTAATGCTTCTTGCTTCAGCAGCTTCAGCACCTGACGTCACTTCCGGTCGCGTCTTCCGTCGGTTCATCACCCCGCATCCCGTTCGTGCTGCCAGCCGCGTCGCCTCTTGGAAGTATTTACCGCTCTGTGGCCTGGTCGGACGCGCCTGCCACCGGCACCTCGTGTTCCCTGTTTTCAGCCAACCTGAAGCTCCGTGGGGTCCAGGACTAGCAGCGCAGCAGCTGCCCGTTAACCCCGCACTGCCCGCCGCCGCGACTGCTACTGGTGAGTGCACATCGCGAAGCCTCCCCCCCCCCGCTCCAGGTACCGGTCCCTCCAGCGCATGCGCCGCGAATTGGGGCGGCGCGCCTCCCTGAGAGTGGGGGGGGAGGGGGGCGGCGGGGACGGCTCACACAAGCTGCATTTTGGGACATGATTCATTCAGCCAGGGGTTTCCCACTTGTAATGTTGGCAGCGGCACCATGGCATCCTCACCATCTTCCTGCCATGTTCCCAGTGCGGGGGTCCCAGGCGCCAGGACTAGCAGCGCAGCAGCCCTGCCTCCAGGGGGCACCGTTCTCCTATGAACGAGTTGCCGGCTTATTCTGGCTGTTGGCCTTCTGCCCGTTAACCCCCGCACTGCTGTTAAAAGTAAAAAAAAAAAAAAAAAAAGGGGAACCTTTGATTCAATGCCAGGCTGGGCGCCTTCCAACCACGCCAGTGCATTGTCCGATCTTCACCCCCTGGGTGATTGAGGGCAGTCGTTCCCTGAGGTCAGGGGTCTGGTACCTGGGCCTCGCGCCGGTGCGGCTGCCCTTAGGTCACCCAGGGGTCCCGCTTTCCCTGAATCGCTCAGGATAACGTCATTCATGGTACCGCCCAAGTATCACGGGTTCCCGATCCGCTCAGTCGTCCCTGCAACCACCAGGTGTCATTTGTCCCCTGAATCGCTCAGGTGTAATGTCGTCCCCGTTTTCGCTCAGGTATAACGTACTCCCTGAATTGCTCAGGTGCTAGTAATCCCGTATTCGCTCTATGAAATGAGGTCCCCAATCTGCTATATTGCAATGTTTCCCTGTACCACCCAGGCAAAATGTATTTCCTGAATTGCTCAAGTGTATGTCTTTCCTGAATCGCTCAAGTGTATGTCTTCCCTGAATCGCTCAGGTGTAATGTCTCCCTGAATCGCTCAGGTGTAATGTCTCCCTGAATCGCTCAGGTGTAATGTCTCCCAGAATCGCTCAGGTATAATGTCTCCCTGAATCGCTCAGGTGTAATGTCTCCCTGAATCGCTCAGATGTCATGTTTTCCCTCAAATCGTTCAGGTGCAGTGTCCGCCCTGCTTCGTGTTGGGGTCACGTGTTCACTGGGTCACTCGGGGGCCATGTGTTCCCTTGTTCATTCGGGGGTCATGTGTTCCCTGTTCGCTCGGGTATCATGGATCCCCTTGGTTGGCCGGGCATCTTGTGTTCCTGTGCGTTCAGGGGTCATGTGTTCCCTGTTCATTCAGGGGTCATGTGTTCCCCGTGTTGGTCAGGTGTCATGTGCAGTATAAACCCGGGTGTCATGTGTTCCCTGAGTCACTCGGGCACGGTTCCGGTCCAGGTTCGCATGGGTCAGGGTCGCGCACCCTTTCGCTGCATGAGGGACTAGCTGTTCGCATCCCTCGCCGGGTATTGGTCCAAACACAGCTTATTTCTTCACATAAACAGGGCCTCGGCCACCAGAGCTGCAAGCAAGCCACTATCGTTGCGCCAAAGTTTCCTCCTTGTCCAGGTAAGATCCAGCCACAAGGCTGCTGTTACACCCTGTCACTGCGTTACGTATTCGTTGTCACAAGCTCCCGTTCATAGGTCTCCATCTCACTACAGAAGTCAGTAGCGTGGTTCGTTCCATTCCAGGTAAGTAGTGAACACCTCTATACGGTCAAACCCGTTTCCCTGCAACTCTTGTTCGGTCGTCTGGGGGAGGGGGAAGGAAATCTCATCTGTTGCCTTCATACCTCCTCCATGCAGCTTGAAGATGTCGCAGGCCCCGGAGTCGGATGATAGCCTGTCTTTACCCGGGACCTCCGTGTCAGGGCGCGCCAGCAACCCCTCTCTGCGGAGCTGGACCGTCCCGAAGTTTGCTGCAGAGCTCAACAGAAGAGGAATTCACCATCTCGCCTCCGCGAGAAAAGCTGAGCTGTACTGTCTCCTAATGACGGCGCCATCGGGCTCAAGTGACCAGCCCTCTCTCTCATCGATCCAGCTATCCCTCCTGCCATCCCTCCCACCATCGGCAGTCTGGCAGGTTCGGTTGCGGATATCCAAACCAGGATGGGGGAATTGGAGTCCCGGCCTCCGGCGGCACCACCTTCCCCAGCCCTTCCGGCCTTACCTTCTACGTCCCAGGATTCGGCGCCAGGTACGGTCCGTACCAGCCCCCAGATTGCCCCCTCGCATTTCATCCCAGAAAACCTGAAAAGGGACATCCTGGCGGGGAGGGACGTCAACCTGGCGTCCATTCTCATTGCGTCGCAGGACGTATCTGAGAATAAGGTTATTAATTGCGGGGAGGTCTCGGTGGTTCTTCGGGCCAAGGATGCCCGCCTGAACCGTAAGCTGTCGATCCCCGAATTTGTCCTTGCATTTAGCCTTTACCGGGATACCATTTGCGGCATCCAGCCACACAGGCGTGAGTAGCTGGACTCCTATTTGTACCGGGTCACCGACTTAGGATACAAGTACGGCGGAACAAACTTCTATGACTATCACAGGTCTTTTTCAGCCAAGGCGGCCGCCGCGCTCACCCAGTTCCAATTCATCACAGACTGGGCGAACCTGGACTTGGAGCTGTTCTCTCGCCATTTTGCCGGGTTGCAGGCCCCCACGTGCGCGGCGTGCCAGTCCATACCGCACACGGCTGACTGGTGTCCCAACCTCCCCACCCCGGCCCGGGAGGGCTCCCTGCCAGGACCTTCTGGCACACAACGGTTCCAAGGTTCCACCGACAAGCTGGGCAGGCCCATTACTTACTTAGGGCAGAGTCAGGTCTGCAACAACTTCAACTCCGGGGGTTGTGGTTTCAATAGTTGTAGGGCCTTGCATGTCTGCTCCCTCTGCTTCAGGGCCCACCCCCGCTCCAGCTGCCCGAAGAGACAACGTAAGACTCTATGACTGGCCGACATTAACATCGAGCTCTTGGGTTTCCTGTTGCGAGACCACCCCGATCACCAGTCAGTAAAGGTTCCTTCTCACCAGTTTCGAGAGGGGCTTCAATACGGGCTTCATTGCCCTCCCTCAAGTTTCCTGGGAGGGAAGGAACCTACAGTCGGCTAGTCAGGACCCAGAGGCGGTAGCCATCCTGTTACAGGACAAGGTTTGAAAGGGTTTCCTGCTAGGCCCGTTCAAATCCATCCCCTTTGCTACTTGGAGGATAAATCCCATTGGTCTGGTCTCCAAACAGGCCTCCAATAAAAAACGTCTGATATACGACTTGTCAGCTCCACACATGTCGCCGATCCCCAGCCTTAACTCCCTGATCCCGTCAGAAGAATTCTCAATGTCCTACACGTCCATCGACGAGGCCATCCAGTACATCCGGCTGGCCGGGGAGGGGGCTTGGTTGGCCAAGGCCGACATCGCGGACGCCTTTAAACTGCTCCCCATCCTTCCTCGGTTATGGCAATATTATGGGTTGCTTGGGCAGAAGGGTTCTATTTCGCTAACCGGCTCACCTTTGGGTCAAAAAGCAGCCCGTGGCTGTTCGACAGGTTCGCCTGTGCGCTGCACTGGATACTTGTCCATCATGGGGGTCTGGACATAGTCATACATTATTTAGATGACTTCCTGATCGTCGAGAGGCCCCAGGGCCCCCCATCAGGGTTGGCGAGCTTGCTCCAGCTGTTCGCCGGCCTCGAGGTCCCCGTGGCATCCGCCAAGACAGAGGGTCCAGGCACCAGGGTTACCTTCTTGGGCATCACCCTGGATTCGGTCCACATGGAGGCCAGCCTCCCCACGGCCAAGCTGGCTAAGATCAAGGCCGCCGTTTCCTCCGCGGCCTCTTCCGGAGTCTTGTCCAAGCAGGAGCTCCAGTCCCTGTTAGGGTTCCTTACCTGTGCATTCAAAATCATGCCACAGGGCAGGTCCTTCATTTCTCGGCTTCTCAATCTCCTCCCGACCGCTCCGGATCAGGACTCCACCGTCCGGCTGGACGGTCACGCCATGGCGGATCTTCAGATGTGGCAAGCTTTCCTGACCGGGTGGAATGGCATCTCCTTGTTTGTGCCATCCCCGGACGCAGCATCCCCCACGGTTTTCACCGACGCTGCGGCCTCCCGCGGGTTCGCAGCAATCTTCTATCCGCAGTGGTTGGTCGGCAGTTGGCCGGTGGAGCTCCTGTCCGAGGCTGAGGCTATGAGGTCCTTGCCGCTGTTGGAGTTATACCCCATAGTGGCGGCTGCCCACGTTTGGGGTCCGCTCTGGGCGAACAGGTCAGTCATCTTCAGGACGGACAGTCAGGTCGTGGTAGAGGTAATTTCAAAGGGGAGGGCCAAATCTCTCAGGATCATGTCCCTGCTACGTAAGCTTGTCTGGCTGTCCTTGAAGTTTAACTTCCATGTCTTCACTTTCCATATCCAGGGAGCACAGAACGTGGCGGCCGACGCCCTGTCTCGTTTTAACCTCAGTGTTTTCTTCCAGGAACTCCCGGAGGCAGATCCCGGAGGCATTCCAGCTCCACCATACAGCGCCTTCCTGCTGAACTAGAGCCCCTGATAGCAACCGCACGGTCATTAGTCCAGCGGTCGCTAGCCGCCAACACCGCCAGGAACTATGACGCCGGGTTCAGCATGTTCAAGCGGTTCACTGACACCCATCCACAAGGGGAGGTGGACGAGGTCACTTTTATCATGGCCTTCATAGCCCATTGCCACACCCACCTCTCTTTCAATACCATCAAGCTGTATTTGGCCGGCATCCAACACCACCGGATACTCAGCGACCCTTCTGCCAGATCCATCTTTTCAAATCAGGCCATCAAAGCCACCCTCAGGGGCATTCAGAAAGTTAGCGCGGCGGTCCAGGTGCGCAGGCAGCCGGTGTCAGGTGAGCTTTTCCGCAGGTTATCCATAGCCCTAGAAGGTCTTCCTTTTGGGAAACCAGCGAGCATCATTACCAAAGCGGCCATGTACCTCGGGTTCTATGGGTTCCTCAGACCCGGGGAGTTCACCTGCAGCGCCATCTCCCGAACAACCCTGCTCAGGCGACATCTCGCCTGGCACTCCGACCACTTCATCCTGTCCATCCCATCCTCCAAGACCAATCAGACCGGTCCTCCCACAGAGGTGGAATTTTTCTCTACGGTCACCTGTTGGTGTCCTATCAAGGTGATCTAGGAGGTTCTAGCCTCCCTCCAATCTCCCGCGTTAGACGACCCGTTGCTTCCGATTAACGGTAAGCCCCTGTCTTCGACCCTGTTCATCTCCAACATCCACACCCTAGCCGCAGGGTTGGGTTACAACCCTAGCACGATATCCGGGCTCTCCTTTCGTATAGGGCCCGCGTCCGCAGCATCTAGTCACCAGGTACCGGCGCACGTCATCCGCAAGATGGGTCGTTGGCGGTCGTCCTGCTTCACAAGGTACATTCCGAATCCACGGGCTGAGATCTCCAGAGCCTTTTGTTCTTTGGCATTATAGTTCACACAATGCTTTAATAAATGCTTCACACCCTGCAACGTGCCAGTTTTTTGCCCACTTATTCAGGCCTTACCTCGTCACTGGCGCCGGGCACACTCCAGCCAGTTAGGTCAGGACAGTACGTAGGCATGCCTATTCTGTTCCTCACTCAGCTCCTCCCACAAATTTTGAAGGCTGCTTGCAGCCTGTAATTGTGGGAGGAGCGCACTTACCCTATTTAACCACTTCAACCCCGCTAGCTGAAACCCCCTTCATGACCAGAGCACTTTTTACACTTCGGCACTACACTACTTTCACCGTTTATCGCTCGGTCATGCAACTTACCACCCAAATGAATTTTACCTCCTTTTCTTCTCACTAATAGAGCTTTCATTTGGTGGTATTTTATTGCTGCTGACATTTTTACTTTTTTTGTTATTAATCGAAATGTAACGATTTTTTTGCAAAAAAATGTCATTTTTCACTTTCAGCTGTAAAATTTTGCAAAAAAAACGACATCCATATATAAATTTTTCACCAAATTTATTGTTCTGCAAGTCTTTGATAAAAAAAAATGTTTGGGCAAAAAAAAAATGGTTTGGGTAAAAGTTATAGCGTTTACACACTATGGTACAAAAATGTGAATTTCCGCTTTTTGAAACAGCTCTGACTTTCTGAGCACCTGTCATGATCCCTTAGGTTCTACAATGCCCAAACAGTAGAAAAACCCCACAAATGACCCCATTTCGGAAAGTAGACACCCTAAGGTATTCGCTGATGGGCATAGTGAGTTCATAGAACTTTTTATTTTTTGTCACAAGTTAGCGGAAAATGATGATGATTTTTTATTTTTTTATTTTTCTTACAAAGTCTCATATTCCACTAACTTGCGACAAAAATAAAAAAATTCTAGGAACTCACCATGCCCCTCACAGAATACCTTTGGGGGGCCTTCTTTCCAAAATGGGGTCACTTGTGGCGTAGTTATACTGCCCTGGCAATTTAGGGGCCCATATGTGTGAGAAGTACTTTGCAATCAAAATGTGTAAAAAATGACCGGTGAAATCCAAAAGGTGCACTTCGGAATGTGGGTCCCTTTGCCCACCTAGGCTGCAAAAAAGTGTGACACATCTGGTATCGCCGTACTCAGGAGAAGTTGGGGAATGTGTTTTGGGGTGTCATTTTACATATACCCATGCTGGGTGAGAGAAATATCTTGGCAAAAGACAACTTTTCCCATTTTTTTATACAAAGTTGGCATTTGACCAAGATATTTTTCTCACCCAGCATGGGTATATGTAAAATGACACCCCAAAACACATTCCCCAACTTCTCCTGAGTACGGCGATACCAGATCTGTCACACTTATTTGCTGCCAAGGTGGGCAAAGGGGCACATATTCCAAAGTGCACCTTTCGGATTTTGCAGGCCATTTTTTACACATTTTGATTGCAAAGTACTTCTCACACATATGGGCCCCTAAATTGCCAGGGCAGTATAACTACGCCACAAGTGACCCCATTTTGGAAAGAAGACACCCCAAGGTATTCCGTGAGGGGCATGGCGAGTTCCTAGAATTTTTTATTTTTTGTCGCAAGTTAGTGGAATATGAGACTTTGTAAGGAAAAAAGAGAAAAAAAAAATCATCATTTTCCGCTAACTTGTGACAAAAAATAAATAAATTCTAGGAACTCGCCGTTCCCCTCACGGAATACCTTGGGGTGTCTTCTTTCCAAAATGGGGTCACTTGTGGCGTAGTTATACTGCCCTGGCAATTTAGGGGCCCATATGTGTGAGAAGTACTTTGCAATCAAAATGTGTAAAAAATGGCCTGCAAAATCCGAAAGGTGCACTTTGGAATATGTGCCCCTTTGCCCACCTTGGCAGCAAAAAAGTGTGACACATCTGGTATCGCCGTACTCAGGAGAAGTTGGGGAATGTGTTTTGGGGTGTCATTTTACATATACCCATGCTGGGTGAGAGAAATATCTTGGCAAAAGACAACTTTTCCCATTTTTTTATACAAAGTTAGCATTTGACCAAGATATTTTTCTCACCCAGCATGGGTATATGTAAAATGACACCCCAAAACACATTCCCCAACTTCTCCTGAGTACGGCGATACCAGATCTGTCACACTTATTTGCTGCCAAGGTGGGCAAAGGGGCACATATTCCAAAGTGCACCTTTCGGATTTTGCAGGCCATTTTTTACACATTTTGATTGCAAAGTACTTCTCACACATATGGGCCCCTAAATTGCCAGGGCAGTATAACTACGCCACAAGTGACCCCATTTTGGAAAGAAGACACCCCAAGGTATTCCGTGAGGGGAACGGCGAGTTCCTAGAATTTATTTATTTTTTGTCACAAGTTAGCGGAAAATGATGATTTTTTTTTTCTCTTTTTTCCTTACAAAGTCTCATATTCCACTAACTTGCGACAAAAAATAAAAAATTCTAGGAACTCGCCATGCCCCTCACGGAATACCTTGGGGTGTCTTCTTTCCAAAATGGGGTCACTTGTGGCGTAGTTATACTGCCCTGGCAATTTAGGGGCCCAAATGTGTGAGAAGTACTTTGCAATCAAAATGTGTAAAAAATGACCAGCGAAATCCGAAAGGTGCACTTTGGAATGTGTGCCCCTTTGCCCACCTAGGCTGCAATAAAGTGTCACACATCTGGTATCGCCGTACTCAGAAGAAGTTGGGGAATGTGTTTTGGGGTGTAATTTTACATATACCCATGCTGGGTGAGAGAAATATCCTGGCAAAAGACAACTTTTCCAATTTTTTTTATACAAAGTTGGCATTTGACCAAGATGTTTATCTCACCCAGCATGGGTATATGTAAAATGACACCCCAAAACACATTCCCCAACTTCTCCTGAGTACGGCGATACCAGATGTGTGACACTTTTTTGCAGCCTAGATGCGCAAAGGTGCCCAAATTCCTTTTAGGAGGGCATTTTTAGACATTTGGATCCCAGACTTCTTCTCACGCTTTAGGGCCCCTAAAAAGCCAGGGCAGTATAAATACCCCACATGTGACCCCACTTTGGAAATAAGACGCCCCAAGGTATCCAATGAGGGGCCTGGCAAGTTAATAGAAATTTTTTTTTCGCATAAGTTAGCGGAAATTGATTATTTTTTTTTCTCTCACAAAGTCTCACTTTCCGCTAACTTAGGACAAAAATTTAAATCTTTCATGGACTCAATATGCCCCTCAGCAAATACCTTGGGGTGTCTTCTTTCCAAAATGGGGTCAGTTGTGGGGTGTTTGTACTGCCCTGGCATTTGAGGGTCTCCGCAATCATTACATGTATGGCCAGCATTAGGAGTTTCTGCTATTCTCCTTATATTGAGCATACAGGTAATGAGATTTTTTTTTCCGTTCAGCCTCTGGGCTGAAAGAAAAAAATGAACGGCACAGATTTCTTCATTCGCATCGATCAATGTGGATGAAAAAATCTCTGCCAAAAAAAAAAAAAGGAGGGGAAAGGCGTCTGCCAAGACATAGGAGCTCCGCCCAACATCCATACCCACTTAGCTCGTATGCCCTGGCAAACCAGATTTCTCCATTCACATCAATCGATGTGGATGAATAAATCATTGCCGGGATTTTTTATTTTTTTTATATATACAAAGTGTTTGCCAAAGCATAGGAACGCCGCCTCCTCCTCAGCTCGTATGCCTTGGCAAACGTATCTGTTACTGCAGAGTAGAAATCTCGTCTTGCAGCGCCGCATACACCGACTTGCGTGTAATCTGACAGCAGCGCAATGCTTCTGTCAGAATGCACATCAGTGCTGCAGCTAGTCGATCGGTTGGTCCACCTGGAAGGTAAAAAAAAAAAGAAAAAACCAGGCCGCAACGCAATAATTTTATTAACTTTGGAACAGAATATATAAACTTTAACTTTTTTAACTGAACATTAACCTTTTTGCTTACTGGTGTTTTTTTTTTGTTTTTTTGTTTTTTTTTTACCTTTATAGAACAAACCTCTCCTTCCCCATGGGTCAATGTGCAAAGCGCAAATCGCCCAAAGATGTGGCGAAGTTCGTTATGCACTTTGTCCCAGGTGAAAGGAGACGTTTGCAGCAGCTGTGTGAATGAATGGGCCCTAATAACCCTGTGTGCCTGTCCTGGTGAGATGATCCCTATGCTAATAGTGTACCTGTGAGTGGTACTTCCGGAAACACTCTCCAAAGCATAGGGCAGGGTGGTCAGGACAGTCAGGACAGAAATAGCGGGTGTCACGCCTTATTCCAGTCCTGCTACAGACACGACATCTTTTTCGGGGTGACTGTTGGGTTGAGGTACCAGGAACGACATTGGGGAAATGTCGCTTGTGTAGACGGCTAACTACACTGGTGGATGGGGCCACGGAACCTCCTGGATACAGGAGGTTCTCGATGATCTCTTCCTGAAATTTGAGGAAGGATCCAGTTCTCCCAGCCTTACTGTAGAGAACAAAACTATTATACAGAGCCAATTGAATTAAATATACAGACACCTTCTTATACCAGCGTCTGGTTCTGCGGGAAACTAAATACGGAGACAACATCTGGTCATTGAAGTCCACCCCTCCCATGAGCAAATTATAGTCGTGGACTGAGAGGGGCTTTTCAATGACACGGGTTGCTCGCTCAATTTGTATTGTCGTGTCTGCGTGAATGGAGGAGAGCATGTAAACGTCACGCTTGTCTCTCCATTTCACCGCGAGCAGTTCTTCGTTACACAGTGCGGCCCTCTGCCCCCTTGCAAGACGGATGGTAACGAGCCGTTGGGGGAAGCCCGCGCGACTAGTTCGCGCGGTACCACAGGCGCCAATCCTTTCTAGAAACAAATGCCTAAAGAGGGCCACACTTGTGTAAAAATTGTCCACATAAAGATGGTACCCCTTGCCGAATAAGGGTGACACCAAGTCCCAAACTGTCTTCCCACTGCTCCCCAGGTAGTCAGGGCAACCGACCGGCTCCAGGGTCTGATCTTTTCCCTCATAGATCCGAAATTTGTGGGTATAGCCTGTGGCCCTTTCACAGAGCTTATACAATTTGACCCCATACCGGGCGCGCTTGCTTGGGATGTATTGTTTGAAGCCAAGGCGCCCGGTAAAATGTATCAGGGACTCGTCTACGCAGATGTTTTGCTCTGGGGTATACAAATCTGCAAATTTCTGGTTGAAATGGTCTATGAGGGGCCGAATTTTGTGGAGCCGGTCAAAAGCAGGGTGGCCTCTGGGACGGGAGGCGGTGTTGTCGCTAAAGTGCAGGAAACGCAGGATGGCCTCAAAACGTGCCCTGGACATAGCAGCAGAGAACATGGGCATGTGATGAATTGGGTTCGTGGACCAATATGACCGCAATTCATGCTTTTTAGTTAGACCCATGTTGAGGAGGAGGCCCAGAAAAGTTTTAATTTCAGAAACTTGGACTGGTTTCCACCGGAAAGGCTGGGCATAAAAGCTTCCCGGGTTAGCGGTTATAAATTGTGTGGCATACCTGTTTGTTTCGGCCACAACTATGTCTAAGAGCTCCGCAGTCAAGAACAGCTCAAAAAATCCCAGGGCCGAACCGATCTGAGCTGTCTCAACCCAAACTCCAGACTGGGCAGTGAAAGGGAAAACTAAAGGTGCGGCTGAAGTTGGGGACTGCCAATCAGGGTTTGCCAGCACCTCAGGGATTCTAGGGGCTCTACGGGCACGTCTTTGCGGTGGCTGCGACGGGGTCACTACTGCACGTGCCACCGTACCAGCTTCAACTGCCCTTCTGGTGCTCGCTACTTCACCAGGTTGTACGGCAGTGCTGGTACTAGGTCCAGGGAGGGCTGGGCTGCTGGTGTATGCCTCACCACGTAATCCGACAGCACCAGCCCCACTCTGCTGCTCTTGAAGCGGATCCTGCGCAACCTGCGGTCTAGCGACACGGGGCCGGGTACGCCTGGTGCTATCAGGGACCTCAGCCTCCTCGTCCGAACTTTGGGTCAGAGAGCCACTGCTTTCTACAGGTTTGTATTCTGACCCGCTGGATTCATCAGATGAGGGTTCCCATTCCTCATCCGACTGGGTCAGAAGCCTGTAGGCCTCTTCAGAAGATTACCCCCTGTTTGACATTTTGGGCAACTAAATTTAGGGGTATTCCCTGAGACTACCCAAGAAAAAAAAGCAAGCCTGTCTTACAAAGGGGAGGCTAGCGAAGTACCGGAGGCCGCTGCGGTTGATAAAAAATATCAAAACTGATTTTTTTATCGCCGCAGTGCGTGTAAAGTGATTGCGCAGTGATCAAAAAAAATAAAAATTTTTGTCACTGCGGTGGGGCGGGCGTGGGTGAACGCACGTGTGAGCGACCGATCAGGCCTGATCGGGCAAACACTGCGTTTTGGGTGGAGGGCGAACTAAAGTGACACTAATACAATTATAGATCTGACCGTGATTAGTTTTGATCACTTCCAGATACTATAAAAGTACAAATGCTGATTAGCTATACGCTAATCAGCGAATAACGGACTGCGGTGCGGTGGGCTGGGCGCTAACCGATCCCTAAACTACCTAACCAAGGGGCCTAAACTATACCTAAAACCTAACGGTCAATACCAGTGAAAAAAAAAGTGACAGTTTACACTGATCACTTTTTTCCTTTCACTAGTGATTGACAAAGGGGTGATCAAAGGGTTAATTGGGGTTCAGGGGGGTGATATGGGGCTAGTATGTAGTGTTGGTGGGTACTCACTGTGTAGCCTGCTCCTCTGCTGGATCCAACCGACGAAAAGAACCAGCAGAGGAGCAGGCAGCCATATAACAGATCATATTTACTAATATGATCTGCTATCTGGCACTCTGATTGGATTTTTTAAAAATCATCAGCTTGCCAGCCGCGATCATTGGCTGGCAAGCTGATGACGATTTACTCCTTGACGAAATGCCGGCCCGAACTGCGCATGCGCGGGACGGCATAACGCGTCATCTCGCGTCTCGCGAGATGACGCGTATATGCGTGACTGTGCGCAGCGCTGCCGCCTCCGGACTGCACATCTGCGTTAGGCGGTCCGGAGGCAGTTAAACCCCCTCCTACAAGCAGGAGGGCGCCCGTTTCTTGCCCCTCCCTCCCATCCCCTTTCTCATGCTCTCCTCCTGGGTGGCCAACTTATTCAGGCCTTACCTCGTCACTGGCGCCGGGCACACTCCAGCCAGTTAGGTCAGGACAGTACGTAGGCATGCCTATTCTGTTCCTCGCTCAGCTCCTCCCACAAATGTGAATAAGATTTCAACAAAGAGGCACAGACATTATATTATCTGCCCATATTAGATGAATGAATTACCTAATATAAAGATATATGGTAAAAGGAAATATTGGTAAAACCCTAAACACATTGTGAATATAATCTGGGGGATTTATAATACATTGTTTGCTTAAATGTTATTAAATGTTTTATGCATACATTTTAAGTAAAAATACTTGCAAAATATTGTGAGCAAGCCAATTCTTTGTGTAAATTTGTTTGACTCTTTAGACTGGTGGGTGACCAGCAGGCCGGGCTCCAATTAACCGGTGAGCGTCCGCAATTTTTGTATATTGTATACTGAACTAGTTATGTGTTTACTTACAGTTCCACCAAATTGCAAATTACAAACTGCTCATACCAGATCATACTGAGCCATAGAAAGGAAATCAATCCAAATTGCAAATTGCAAAAAGCAAACTGCTCAAAGCAATACTGTATAGACTAAACTGCAAACCAAGTAGAGCAAGTAGAAACCTCACATATACCTCTCAGAGAGATCATAAAGTGCTTAAAAAACTTAAAGTGAGAGTACAGATACTGAAGAGAGAAATATATCCACCATTTTATGTTGAATGACAAGATTGAACAGTTGAACCACTGGTGTGCTCTTTAAACCTACTGCTTCCATAGAACGGCGCTAGAGGAATTACAGAGTAATAGACAGTCTGGTTAGACTAAAAAGTCAGAGATATCAAAATTCTTCTAATGCCACAGCGCAAAAAAGGCACTTCATAGTGCTGCGACCTGCCACACGTCTATTTCCTTCTGTTTGTTATCTGGTCTTTTCCCCTCCCCATTACCTGTGACAAAGTCTCTCCTTACTTAGTGCAAAATATAACTTCTGGTACTTGTAGCAAAATTAAGCACAAAGTACAGTTTGACACACACAATGAGAAGTTATGTTGGCAGGTTGTGTGGCAATTTAATGGCACTTGCAGACACTTGTCCACTGTGATACAGGTTTGATGTTAGTCTAGCCTGGTTGTTAGCTAGGTGATGGATGTCTCACCTGTTCATTTTGCTGATCACTCTGGGATCACTCAGTGTGCTGTCTTGGCACGCTGAGGCTTTTTGGAAGCAGTTTTCTATATTCAGAAGATCTTTCTGGAGTGTTGGTGTCACAAAGGTGTCAAGAGCCAAGTCTGACTCCGTTATACCCGGGGTCAGGAAGTCGCAGCGGGTGGCTGCGCGCTCTATGTCTAAAGATCATGCTGCTTTTTAAAGGGAACTAGAGTTGAGCGGACACCTGGATGTTCGGGTTCGAGAAGTTCGGCCGAACTTCCCGGAAATGTTCGGGTTCGGGATCCGAACCCGATCCGAACTTCGTCCCAAACCCGAACCCCATTGAAGTCAATGGGGACCCGAACTTTTCGGCACTAAAAAGGCTGCAAAACAGCCCAGGAAAGGGCTAGAGGGCTGCAAAAGGCAGCAGCATGTAGGTAAATCCCCTGCAAACAAATGTGGATAGGGAAATGAATAAAAATAAAAATAAAATAAATAAAAATTAACCAATATCAATTGTAGAGTGGTCCCATAGCAGAGAATCAGGCATCACGTCAGCCACCACTGCAACAGTCCATTGTCAGATATTTAGGCCCAGCACCCAGGCAGAGGAGAGAGGTCCCGTAACAGAGGATCTGGCTTCATGTCAGCAGAGAATTAGTCTGCATGTCATAGCAGAGAATCAGGCTTCACGTCAGCCACCACTGCAACAGTCCATTGTCATATATTTAGGCCCAGCACCCAGGCAGAGGAGAGAGGTCCCGTAACAGAGGATCTGGCTTCATGTCAGCAGAGAATTAGTCTGCATGTCATAGCAGAGAATCAGGCTTCACGTCAGCCACCACTGCAACAGTCCATTGTCAGATATTTAGGCCCAGCACCCAGGCAGAGGAGAGAGGTCCCGTAACAGAGAATCTGGCTTCATGTCAGCAGAGAATCAGTCTGCATGTCATAGCAGAGAATCAGGCTTCACGTCAGCCACCAGTGCAACAGTCCATTGTCATATATTTAGGCCCAGCACCCAGGCAGAGGAGAGAGGTCCCGTAACAGAGGATCTGGCTTCATGTCAGCAGAGAATCAGTCTGCATGTCATAGCAGAGAATCAGGCTTCACGTCAGCCACCACTGCAACAGTCCATTGGCATATATTTAGGCCCAGCACCCAGGCAGAGGAGAGAGGTCCCGTAACAGAGGATCTGGCTTCATGTCAGCAGAGAATCAGTCTGCATGTCATAGCAGAGAATCAGGCTTCACGTCAGCCACCAGTGCAACAGTCCATTGGCATATATTTAGGCCCAGCACCCAGGCAGAGGAGAGAGGTCCCATAACAGAGAATCTGTCTTCATGTCAGCAGAGAAACAGTCTGCATGTCATAGCAGAGAATCAGGCTTCACGTCAGCCACCACTGCAACAGTCCATTGTCAGATATTTAGGCCCAGCACCCAGGCAGAGGAGAGAGGTCCCGTAACAGAGAATCTGGCTTCATTTCAGCAGAGAATCAGTCTGCATGTCATAGCAGAGAATCAGGCTTCACGTCACCCAACATGGGAACAGTCCATTGGCATATATTTAGGCCCTGGCACCCAGACAGAGGAGAGGTTCATTCAACTTTAGGTAGCCTCGCAATATAATGGTAAAATGAAAATAAAAATAGGATTGAATGAGGAAGTGCCCTGGAGTACAATAATATATGGTTAAGGGGAGGTAGTTAATGTCTAATCTGCACAAGGGATGGACAGGTCCTGTGGGATCCATGCCTGGTTCATTTTTATGAACGTCAGCTTGTCCACATTGGCTGTAGACAGGCGGCTGCGTTTGTCTGTAATGACGCCCCCTGCCGTGCTGAATACACGTTCAGACAAAACGCTGGCCGCCGGGCAGGCCAGCACCTCCAAGGCATAAAAGGCTAGCTCTGGCCACGTGGACAATTTAGAGACCCAGAAGTTGAATGGGGCCGAACCATCAGTCAGTACGTGGAGGGGTGTGCACACGTACTGTTCCACCATGTTAGTGAAATGTTGCCTCCTGCTAACACGTTGCGTATCAGGTGGTGGTGCAGTTAGCTGTAGCGTGTTGACAAAAGTTTTCCACATCTCTGCCATGCTAACCCTGCCCTCAGAGGAGCTGGCCGTGACACAGCTGCCTTGGCGACCTCTTGCTCCTCCTCTGCCTTGGCCTTGGGCTTCCACTTGTTCCCCTGTGACATTTGGGAATGCTCTCAATAGCGCGTCTACCAACGTGTGCTTGTACTCGCGCATCTTCCTATCACGCTCCAGTGCAGGAAGTAAGGTGGGCACATTGTCTTTGTACTGTGGATCCAGCAGGGTGGCAACCCAGTAGTCCGCACACGTTAAAATGTGGGCAACTCTGCTGTCGTTGCGCAGGCACTGCAGCATGTAGTCACTCATGTGTGCCAGGCTGCCCAGGGGTAAGGACAAGCTGTCCTCTGTGGGAGGCGTATCATCATCGTCCTGCCTTTCCCCCCAGCCACGCACCAGTGATGGGCCCGAGCTGCGTTGGGTGCCACCCCGCTGTGACCATGCTTCATCCTCATCCTCCTCCACCTCCTCCTCATCCTCATCCTCATCCTCCTCGTCCTCCAGTAGTGGGCCCTGGCTGGCCACACTTGTACCTGGCCTCTGCTTTTGCAAAAAAACTCCCTCTGAGTCACTTAGAAGAGACTGGCCTGAAAGTGCTAAAAATGACCCCTCTTCCTCCTCCTCCTGGGCCACCTCCTCTTCCATCATCGCCCTAAGTGTTTTCTCAAGGAGACATAGAAGTGGTATTGTAACGCTGATAACGGCGTCATCGCCACTGGCCATGTTGGTGGAGTACTCGAAACAGCGCAACAGGGCACACAGGTCTCGCATGGAGGCCCAGTCAGTGGTGGTGAAGTGGTGCTGTTCCGCAGTGCGACTGACCCGTGCGTGCTGCAGCTGAAACTCCACTATGGCCTGCTGCTGCTTGCACAGTCTGTCCAGCATGTGCAAGGTGGAGTTCCACCTGGTGGGCACGTCGCATATGAGGCGGTGAGCGGGAAGGCTGAAGTTACACTGTAGCGCAGACAGGCGAGCAGCGGCAGGATGTGAACGCCGGAAGCGCGAACAGACGGCCCGCACTTTATGCAGCAGCTCTGAAATGTTGTGGTAGTTGTGAACGAACTTCTGCACCACCAAATTCAGCACATGCGCCAGGCAAGGGATGTGCGTCAAACCGGCTAGTCCCAGAGCTGCAACGAGATTTCGCCCATTATCGCACACCACCAGGCCGGGCATGAGGCTCACCGGCAGCAACCACTCGTCGGTCTGTTGTTCTATACCACGCCACAACTCCTGTGCGGTGTGGGGCCTGTCCCCCAAACATATGAGTTTCAGAATGGCCTGCTGACGTTTACCCCGGGCTGTGCTGAAGTTGGTGGTGAAGGTGTGTGGCTGACTGGATGAGCAGGTGGAAGAAGAGGAGGAGGAAGCTGAGTAGGAGGAGGTGGCAACAGGAGGCAAAGAATGTTGCCCTGCGATCCTTGGCGGCGGAAGGACGTGCGCCAAACAGCTCTCCGCCTGGGGCCCAGCTGCCACTACATTTACCCAGTGTGCAGTTAGGGAGATATAGCGTCCCTGGCCGTGATTACTGGTCCACGTATCTGTGGTTAGGTGGACCTTGCTACAGACGGCGTTGCGCAGTGCACACTTGATTTTATCGGATACTTGGTTGTGCAGGGAAGGCACGGCTCTCTTGGAGAAGTAGTGGCGGCTGGGAACAACATACTGTGGGACAGCAAGCGACATGAGCTGTTTGAAGCTGTCTGTTTCCACCAGCCTAAATGACAGCATTTCATAGGTCAGTAGTTTAGAAATGCTGGCATTCAGGGCCAGGGATCGAGGGTGGCTAGGTGGGAATTTACGCTTTCTCTCAAATGTTTGTGAGATGGAGAGCTGAACGCTGCCGTGTGACTAGTGATGAGCGGCAGGGGTCATATTCGAATTCGCGATATTTCGCGAATATTTTTTAGAATATTCGTCGAATATTCGAAAATCCGAAAATTCGCGATTTATTTTCTTGAAAAAAATCGGCAAAGTAATGATTGTGTAATATGCGAATTTTCGTAATTCGAATTTTCGGATTCGAATTTTTATTGCGAATTTTTCAACAACTATTAGACAAAGATTATAGCACTATATAAGCTAAATTGCTCTATATTCGATTTTTCGAATATTCGCTATATTGCTATAACAGTTTTTTCGAATATTCGTAATATATAGCAATATAGCGAATATTTGAAAAAAACGAATATAGAGCAATTTAGCTAATATAGTGCTATAATCTTTTTTTTATAGTTGTAATTTTTTTCTAATCTGAACTTCAGATTACATATCAAATTCGCATATTACACAATCATTACCTTGCCGATTTTTTCAAGAAAAAAAAATCGCGCATTTTCGAATATGACCCCTGCAGCTCATCACTATTCCTAAAGTAAAGTATAGTGCAGCCTTCTTATTGGCCCACAAGCTAGAAGCAGGAAGGGATCATGTGTAATGATTTAAAAATAAAAATAAAATAATCTGAAAAAAATTCGGAAAAAAATCGAATATTCGAAATTACGAATATATATAACTATATTCGAAATATTCGCGAATTTTCGAAGTACCTATATTCGCGATAAAAATTAGAAATTCGAATATTCGTGATCAACACTACGTGTGACATGGTTGAGATGCTTGGTGATGGAGGTGGTGGTGGTGTTGGTGGTACATCCCCTGTTTGCTGGGCGGCAGGTGCCAACGTTCCTCCAGAGGCGGAGGAAGAGGCCGAGGCGGCAGCAGCAGAAGAGGCCGAGGCGACAGCAGCAGAAGAGGCCGAGGCGGCAGCAGCAGAAGAGGTAGCAGGGGGAGCCTGAGTGACTTCCTTGTTTTTAAGGTGTTTACTCCACTGCAGTTCATGCTTTGCATGCAGGTGCCTGGTCATGCAGGTTGTGCTAAGGTTCAGAACGTTAATGCCTCGCTTCAGGCTCTGATGGCACAGCGTGCAAACCACTCGGGTCTTGTCGTCAGCACATTGTTTGAAGAAGTGCCATGCCAGGGAACTCCTTGAAGCTGCCTTTGGGGTGCTCAGTCCCAGATGGCGGCGGTCAGTAGCAGGCGGAGTCTCTTGGCGGCGGGTGTTCTGCTTTTGCCCACTGCTCCCTCTTTTGCTACGCTGTTGGCTCGGTCTCACCACTGCCTCTTCCTCCGAACTGTGAAAGTCAGTGGTAAGACCTTCATTCCATGTGGGGTCTAGGACCTCATCGTCCCCTGCATCGTCTTCCACCCAGTCTTGATCCCTGACCTCCTGTTCAGTCTGCACACTGCAGAAAGACGCAGCAGTTGGCACCTGTGTTTCGTCATCATCAGAGACATGCTGAGGTGGTATTCCCATGTCCTCATCATCAGGAAACATAAGTGGTTGTGCGTCAGTGCATTCTATGTCTTCCACCGCTGGGGAAGGGCTAGGTGGATGCCCTTGGGAAACCCTGCCAGCAGAGTCTTCAAACAGCATAAGAGACTGCTGCATAACTTGAGGCTCAGACAGTTTCCCTGGTATGCATGGGGGTGATGTGACAGACTGATGGGCTTGGTTTTCAGGCGCCATCTGTGCGCTTTCTGCAGAAGACTGGGTAGGAGATAATGTGAACGTGCTGGATCCACTGTCGGCCACCCAATTGACTAATGCCTGTACCTGCTCAGGCCTTACCATCCTTAGAACGGCATTGGGCCCCACCATATATCGCTGTAAATTCTGGCGGCTACTGGGACCTGAGGTAGTTGGTACACTAGGACGTGTGGATGTGGCAGAACGGCCACGTCCTCTCCCAGCACCAGAGGGTCCACTAACGCCACCACGACCATGTCCACGTCCGCGTCCCTTACTAGATGTTTTCCTCATTGTTATCGTTCACCACAACAACAAAAATATTATTTGGCCCAATGTATTGTATTCAAAATCAGCTGAATATAAATTTGAGGCCTAGTATTTAGGCGCTGGGTGACAGGTATAGGTTTACTGACAGAATTAGACTTGGAAATGCACAGTAGCGGGTGTGTGAAGTTATTCAGAATGACCCTATCAGCACCTTGATTCTGATATACCCTTTTAGGGATAGATTTCAAATAGCTCTGATACAGCAGAAACCACTAAATTAGGAAATTGCTAAATTGGGAATTGTATTTCAACCCAGAACAAAAACTGTTCTTGGACGGACACTAAATAACTTGCCCAGCCACAACAGTACAGCAGTAACGACAGATTTAGCAGGATATAAATTTGAGGCCTAGTATTTAGGCGCTGGGTGACAGGTATAGGTTTACTGACAGAATTAGACTGGGATATGCACAGTAGCATGTGTGTGAAGTTATTCAGAATGACCCTATCAGCACCTTGATTCTGATATACCCTTTTAGGGATGTATTTAAAGTAGGCCTGATACAGCAGAAACCACTAAATTAGGAAATTGCTAAATTGGGAATTGTATTTCAACCCAGAACAAAAACTGTGCTTTGACGGACACTAAATAACTTGCCCAGCCACAACAGTACAGCAGTAACGACAGATTTAGCAGGATATAAATTTGAGGCCTAGTATTTAGGCGCTGGGTGACAGGTATACGTTTACTGACAGAATTAGACTTGGAAATGCACTGTAGCGTGTGTGTGAAGTTATTCAGAATGACCCTATGTGCACCTTGAATATTATATACCCTTTTAGGGATAGATTTCAAATAGCTCTGATACAGCAGAAACCACTAAATTATGAAATTGCTAAATTGGGAATTGTATTTCAAGCCAGAACAAAAACTGTGCTTGGACGGACACTAAATAACTTGCCCAGCCACAGCATTAACCACAGATTTAGCTGGATATAAATTTGAGGCCTAGTATTTAGGCGCTGGGTGACAGGTATAGGTTTACTGACAGAATTAGACTTGGAAATGCACAGTAGCGGGTGTGTGAAGTTATTCTGAAACACCCTATGTGCACCTTGAATATGATATACCCTTTTAGGGATAGATTTCAAATAGCTCTGATACAGCAGAAACCACTAAATTATGAAATTGCTAAATTGGGAATTGTATATCAACCCAGAACAAAAAATGTGCTTTGACGGACACTAAATAACTTGACCAGCCACACCAGTAACGACAGATTTAGCTGGATATAAACTTGAGGTCTAGTATTTAGGCGCTGGGTGACAGGTATACGTTTACTGACAGAATTAGACTGGGATATGGCCAAAAAATAACCACACTATTGATGGTTAAATGCACTTGGTGTGACAGCTTGACCAACCACACTACTGAGGGTTAAATGCACTTGGTGACAGGCGCAGCTTGCCCCTGATGTAGTATATGGCCAAAAAATAAACAGACTATTGCTGGTTAAATGCACTTGGTGTGACAGCTTCACCCTGATGTAGGATTCAGCCAAAAAACAACCACACCATTGAGGGTTAAATGCACTTGGTGACAGGCGCAGCTTGCCCCTGATGTAGTATATGGCCAAAAAATAACCAGACTATTGTTGGTTAAATGCACTTGGTGTGACAGCTTCACCCTGATGTAGGATTTAGCCAAAAAACAACCACACCATTGAGGGTTAAATGCACTTGGTGACATCTTGCCCCTGATGTAGTATATGGCCAAAAAATAAACAGACTATTGCTGGTTAAATGCACTTGGTGTGACAGCTTCACCCTGATGTAGGATTTAGCCAAAAAACAACCACACCATTGAGGGTTAAATGCACTTGGTGACAGGCTCAGCTTGCCCCTGATGTAGTATATGGCCAAAAAATAACCAGACTATTGTTGGTTAAATGCACTTGGTGTGACAGCATCACACTGATGTAGGAATTAGCCAAAAAACAACCACACCATTAAGAGTTAAATGCACTTGGTCGCAGCTTGTGCTGGCACACCACAAGACACAAAATGGCCGCCGATCACCCCAGAAAAAAAGTGACTGACAAACGGTCTGGGCAGCCTAAAAACAGTGAGCAATTGAGTATCAGCAGCTCAATGATCCACAGCTGCAGATCGATCAATTAATCAAGTCCTTTGGAGGAGTTAATCTGCCTAATCTCGCCCTACTGTCGCAGCCGCAACCTCTCCCTATGCTGATCAGAGCAGAGTGACGGGCGGCGCTATGTGACTCCAGCTTAAATAGAGGCTGGGTCACATGGTGCTCTGGCCAATCACAGCCATGCCAATAGTAGGCATGGCTGTGATGGCCTCTTGGGGCAAGTAGTATGACGCTTGTTGATTGGCTGCTTTGCAGCCTTTCAAAAAGCGCCAAGAAAGCAACGAACACTGAACCCGAACCCGGACTTTTACGAAAATGTCCGGGTTCGGGTCCGTGTCACGGACACCCCAAAATTCGGTACGAACCCAAACTATACAGTTCGGGTTCGCTCATCCCTAAAGGGAACCTGTCACCAGGATTTGGGGTATAGAGCTGAGGACATGGGTTGCTAGATGGCCACTAGCACAACCGCAATATCCAGTCCCCATAGCTCTGTGTGCTTTTATTGTGTAAAAAAACCGATTTGATACATATGCAAATTAACATAAAAGAGTCATATCTTACTTGTGTGACCAGAGAAGAGTCATATTTTCAAGTTCTGACTCATCTCCGGTTAATTTGCATATGTATCAAATCGGTTTTTATACACAATAAAAGCACACAGAGCTATGGGGACTGGGTATTGCGGATGTGCTAGCGGCCATCTAGCAACCCATGTCCTCAGCTCTATACCCAAAATCCAGGGGACAGGTTCCCTTTAATGATAGCTTTCTGTGTTTGCCTTGCAAACCTTTTTGTCTCACTCAGGGATCCGTAGCTTCTCCTCAGCTGTTTCTTGTCTGTCACTCCCAACCTCCTTATATTCTCCTCTCCCACTTCTCTGGTTGCCAGATATAGAGCTTCCTGCCTGGACTTCTATACTGACCCACTGGAGCTGTGTAGCTGTGATTCCTGGTTGTTGTTCCAGAGCGTTACCCTCCGGATCCCTGTTGGGCTTTTGTTGTCCACTGTTGTTCCCCACCTGGGATTATATGTTTTGTCTGTATTGTCTGTCCTCTCCTTGGTGTTTTCCTTTAGTGATAGTGGTGCGGACCAGTGTTCCCACCGCCCTATTCACTACCTAGGACTCATCTTAGGGAAAGCCAGGGTTTTAGGCACGTGATCGGCGTACGGGTGAGAAACCCGTCTAGGGACGTCAGGGCAGTCAGGTGCCAGCCTCAAGGTGAGTTAGGGGTCACCACCTTTCCCTCTTCCTTGGACAGGGCCTTCCCCTTTCCCTCCCTTTGCGTCACGTATGTGATCGGCACGCCGGTCGTGATAGTTGGTCTCGCAAGAGAATTAGGTAGTGTTCCTAGGAGTAGGAGATGTCTCATGTGGAAGTAGGACCAGCCTTATCCTACCAAGAGGGGAGGAACAGGGAAGTTAGCCCTGTTTCTACTAATCATACTTTCTCTGCTGGAATTAATGGCTTAAACATGACATAACAATACTTTATAAACATTTTCAGACACCCTCATGTCTAGAGTACTGCACACCGCCTTGTTAAAAGGCAAGCCACCCCGATCTATGATTATAGTTGTCCCTGGTATCCCGGCAATAGCTGTGCAAAAATGCAGATCAAGCAGGCTCCCTCCCTCCCAATATAAATAAAATAAATGCATGCATATAATACAATGCCTAGTCTAAAACTCTAGATACCAGTGGGATAAAATGCCACTACAGGCCTGAGGGGCAGTTCTTGGTGTGGACAAGGAGGTCGCCTATCTAATACCTAACTAATGGAGCCTATCTAAAACCTAACAAAGTTCAAAGAGGTCTTAGACCCCGTAATGGGCAGATGGTCTGCCCTTGTTACATTGCTGATATCTCCGCAGCTGGAGTCCTCTGCCTCATCTGGAAGGTCAGAAACGCTTGTTTAGTTCTGACAGAGCTGCAGCATTTTGGCTTGATGCAAAGACCCAAATTTGAGGTTGAAGGAACCACTATAGAGGGTCTGACATAGGTATCAGGTCATGTGAAAGACCTGACCACAGATTTTCTATTGGATTGAGATCTGGGCTTTGACTAGGCCATTCTAACACATTTACATGTTTCCGCTTAAACCACTCAAGTGTTGCTTTAGCAGTGTGTCTGGGGTCATTGTTCTGCTGGAAGGGGAACCTTCGTCCTAGCCTCATATCATGCACAGATTGGGACAGGTTTTACTCAAGAATATCCCTGTATTTAGCACCATCCATCTTTCCCTCAACTCTGACCAGTTTCCCAGTCCCGGCTGGGG
Organism: Bufo gargarizans; assembly: GCF_014858855.1. Taxonomy (NCBI): domain Eukaryota; kingdom Metazoa; phylum Chordata; class Amphibia; order Anura; family Bufonidae; genus Bufo; species Bufo gargarizans. The sequence goes on along the minus strand of NC_058086.1, from coordinate 153,718,780 downwards.
ATGGTGTTCTTTGGGTGACGTGATGTGTTAGGTTTGCGCCATACATAGCATTTTAATAGTTTGATTTATATATTTTTCCCATTTCCCACAGGATTGGCGCTTGGCAAATGTGGTGCCAATATTCAAAAAGGGTTCAAAAACAGAGCCTGGAAACTATAGGCCGGTAAGTTTATGTTTACTCCACTTTATTATTTTCAAAATGTGTCAAATTCACTCAATAAGCACTTGAGCATTAAGCAACACTAGTACCATAAAAATATATAGGATCACGCAGGATCCACATTGTCAATAACAATCAGCATGAACAAATAGCATCGATAAGTACAGAATATTAGAAATAAAGAGAACATACTCAAATACACTGCAATATTCACATCATATAGCAGATTAATAATCTTATCCCTCACCCCCAGAGACCCAACAAAAATCAAGGGAGGCAAAACACATGTAGCATACAAGGATGAACTATCTCCCAGTACAGGCACATGTAAAAGGAAAAGAAAGAAAAGAAAAGAAAAAGGGGAACACACACACTCGTGACCCCCAAGAAAACTACCTACGCTATGTAGGTAACCAGACTGCTATCACCAGAGAATGAAATACAAGATGCAAACTGTAAAACTATTACACCCCAGTTCCCAACCCTCCCCGCCCTGTGTTACTTAGTTCCCCTATTAGCCTTGAAAACTCAGGAGATTGTACAAAATCCAACAAAGGATTCCATTTACCGTAGAACCTGCTCTCTGTACCCTGCGAAAGCGCTGTCAGCTCTTCCATTCGTATCAAACTTCTAATTTCGGACGCCCATGCACAGAGAGAGGGAGCCTCTGTCTTCTTCCACTGGCGTGGAATTACCATACGCGCTGCTATTAAAAAGAACCGTAATGGATTTTTCTTAATACTAGCTATCGAGCCAGGGATAAGTGATAGAAGAGCAATCCCAGGGGAGTTAGGAACCGTTTTACCTGTGAATTTGTTACAAATGAGGAACACCTGGTCCCAGAATTTCTTTATTATTGGGCATTCCCACCATATATGCAGCATGGACCCCACCGCTGAATTGCATCTCCAGCACAGGTTAGAGACACTTGGGAACATCTTACTGAGAGTCAAAGGGCAATAATACCACCTGGACAGAATCTTAAAGTTCTTCTCCTTTGCATGCGCAGCCATAGACAATCCATGAGAGAGTGTACACACCTTCAGGACATCCTCCTTGGACAAGGAAAGTTTTAGATCAGATTCCCATTTTCTAAAAAACGGGGCTAAATCAGGATTACTACTATCCATTAGAACTCCATACAACTGTGAGATAAGCTTGCAGTGAATATCAGGCTTCATATAGATATTGTCAAAAGACGTCATGTCAGGACATGACCTGTGATCAAACAGACTATGGAAGAAAGACTGCAACTGAGCATATGCAAGCCATGTGGAGCCATTCTGCCTGCCATCAGATACAAGGGAACCATATTCTTGCAAGCGTTGTTGCGTCATAGCGTCACGGATCCTAGGGTATTGGGATTTGTGCCAGATTAGAAAATTGGATGCCCTTTCTCCTGCCATGAAGTCAGGGTTACCCATAATTGGAGTCATGGGACCTCTTTTGTGCGAAATCTGAAACTTCAAGGTCCAATAATCCCAGCAGGCCAAGGCGTGTCTCACCAAAAAAGGCCAACACTCTTGAGCTGGGCGGTTGGTAAGCCATGGTGCTATCGATAAATCTAGTGGGGAGAGCTCTCTCTCCATCCTAATCCAGAGTTTTGGGGAATCCCTAACTGACCAGTTTATGATCCTCATCACTAATGCTGATGCATGATATACCTTAAGATCTGGTAGGCCCAACCCTCCCTTATCCCTATGTTTAGTCAACACCTTAGAACCGATCCTAGACCTACCTGAATTCCAAATGAACCGATTAATGGCCTTCTGAAGAACCGCAAAATATCCACCTGGAACGCTTATCGGGATAGTTTGAAAGACATACAGAAACTTGGAAGAACGTCCATCTTAACGACCCCGAGCCTACCAAACCATGAGATGCGCTTCAGAGAGAATTTCTGCAAGTCTTCCAACACCTTCTTCTGCAATGGTAGGTAATTAAGAGGATATAGTAGGTGAAGCTGTTTCGGGATCTGCAGACCCAAATATGTTATACTAATGGTCTGCCATTGAAAGGGAAAGTTGCTTTGAATTTGGGAAGCTACCTCCGTAGGAAGTGAAATATTGAGCATCTCGCTTTTGGAGGGATTCATTTTAAAGTTGCTCAGGAGGCCGAACCTATGGAATTCATGTAGGATAGATGGGACAGTGACATGAGGATTTGAAACATACATAAGAAGGTCGTCAGCATAAAGTGCCAATTTATGATGCTCGCTCCCCAACTGTATGCCCGTGACATCTGGGTTAGCTCGTAATGCATTAGCTAGATGTTCCATAACGATCACATACAGTAGGGGAGATAGCGGACACCCCTGCCGAGTCCCATTTTTTATGCAGAAAGAGGAGGCTAATATGCCATTTGTTCTCACTCTGGCAGTGGGGATCGTGTATAAGGCAGCAATTTTCCCTATTACCGTAGGACCTAAGCCAATTTGCTTCAGCGCCGCAGTCATAAATTCCCAATTAACTCTGTCGAACGCTTTTTCAGCGTCAACTGAGAATAAACAGAGAGGAACCCCCCCACTTTTAGCCCCAGAAATAAGGTTAATCGTGCGGATAGTATTATCCCTGGCTTCCCTACCGGGTACAAACCCTACTTGATCGCCGTGGATAACGCCAGGGAGAACACTATTAAGACGATTCGCCAAGAGTTTGGAATAGATTTTAATGTCGCAATTGATCAGGGATATGGGACGGTAATTAGTGCAAACCTTTGGATCTTTATTGGGTTTCGGGATTACAACTATATGAGCCTCCAGGGCCTGTCTAGGGAAAGGGCAAGAGGGAGATACACTATTAAATACCCTTAGAAGAAAAGGCAATAATAGCTCTTTAAAATCCTTAAAAAAGGGTGCAGTAAAACCATCCGGGCCAGGGCTTTTACCCCCCTTTAATGACTTCAAAACATCTCCTATCTCCTGTTCTGAGAAATCCTCCTCAATTTCCGCTCCTCTGTCTATGGGAATCGTGGGAAGCGCTGTCTCCTCCATATATGTATGTATCTTATCAGCAAACGCCTCTGCAGGCATGTCCGCAAATTGTCCTCGTATGCTATACAGGCCTTCGTAATACTCTTTGAAGGTTTCCGCTATTTGTCTAGGATGATGCACCAAAGCACCCTTAGCATCTAGTATATTTGGAATAAAACTAGCCTGTTGTCTAGGGTGTATATAGCGCGCTAACGCCTTCCCAGGTTTATTGGAATGTGCAAATAAGTAACTGCGAAACCGCTCAACATTCCTAAAAGCAGAGGCAGAGAGCAACACTTTAAGTTGGTCCCTAGCCACCGTCAGCTCAGAAAGAACGAGTGGATCCAATGATTGCTTATGCGATTGCTCTAGCTCAGCTATATGGTGCAAAAGTTGCCTGATCTTCGCCCCCTTCTCTCTTTTGAGTCTGGCACCATGGCTCACCAAAACGCCCCGTAACACACATTTCAATGCTTCCCACTGTAGTGGGAGGGCAGTGTCATCCAGTGAGTGGTTCTCAATAAATTGTCTGATCGTTGATTCCAGATCAGCTTTACATACACTATCCCTCAAAAGAGACTCGTTCAACCTCCATGTCCACTCCCTAGCCACTAGGTCCGGTAATTCTAGGGATAGAAATATTGGTGCGTGATCTGACCAAAGAGTGGAACCTATGTGAGCGTCAGGAGAATAGGACAGCGCATGATGGGATATCAGGAATCTATCTATTCTGCTGTAGGACTGGTGCGGCGGGGAAAAATAGGTGAAATCCTTATCCTTAGGATGGAGTATCCTCCAAACATCAACTAACTGTCTAGCATGTAGCAAATGTTTAGTTCTGGTAATTGTCGACCAGGGAACCGAAGTTCTACCTGAAGAGGAATCCAAAGCGGGCTCCATGATCATGTTGAAGTCACCACCCAGCAGCACCAGTCCCTCAGCAAAAGCATCTAACTTAGTGAGAATACCTGATAGAGCTCTGCTTTGTCTGGTATTGGGCAAGTAGAGATTTCCGACGGTGTACACTCTCTCATGGATTTGAAGCTTCAAGAACAGGAACCGGCCCAAAGGATCCGATTGTGACTCTAGAAAGGTATAAGGCAATGATTTATGAAGAGCAACTGAAACACCCTTAGACTTAGCATCCGGGTTAGTGCTATGAACCCAATAAGTATAATGTTTTGACAAAATCTTCGGAATCTGCTCCCCTTTGAAATGTGTTTCCTGTAACAACAGAATTTGCACCCTCTCCCTGTGCATGCCGTACAACACCCCTGATCGCTTTTCCGGGGTATTGAAACCTCTAACATTTAGTGAGGCTAACTTCACACTTGGTGGCCCCACCATGATGACAGATACAAATCGAACTTATTAGGCTATATTTAAGAGGGGGAGGAGAAAAGGGTAGTCAAGGGTTCGCACAAACCACCTCAAGAATACCCTGCGTCCCGAGGAGGTCTGGCAATCACCGACTATCCAGCCAAGGAGGCAATAGGAAGAGGAGAAGAAAGAAAAAGGAAAGGGACAAACAGGGGTGAGTTGCAAAGTCAGGTAACCGTCCCAAGTAGAGGGACCAACTCGTCCTATACCAGATAGAGCGAGAGTTACAGTAGGAGACGGACTTCCAATGACGGACCAAGGAAGCCGCCACAGGGCTGAGAGGCCCGAAGGCCACATCTAAAAGATGAACATGAAAACAAGCACGTACAGCTTTCAGTATCTACCAGATCGTTTCTGCAGCACTAAGCTTTCTGTGAGCTATACTTAGCAAACCTACACAAACTGCAAGAGAATTACCTCTAGGCATAAGAGTAACATAACCAGAGAGATAAGAAGAAAGGGGGAGAAAAGAGAAGGCAGAAGCATTTTCATTCCCCCCAAATAGGTACTTATTTCCGAGGTCGTCCCTGAAATATCAAAAGAGATGAATACTTATACGACCCAGTCTCAGGTTTACGGTCTCGCTGGTTGCTGAGAATACGCCCTCTCTGAGGCCGCTCTTCTAAGATGCCCACTTGAGGACCGAGATGGCAGAGCTGGAATGACCTGCCAGTCAGGTAGATGAACTGCTGGCAAGTTCAATGCAGACAGGAACATGTCTAGATCATCAGGATCCCGCAGCTCTATACGGTGACCATTCCTACGGACCACTAGCTGAAATGGGAACCCCCAGGAGTACGGAATATCCTTAGACCTCAAGAGGTCCAGTAAGGGCTTGAGTGCTCTCCTCTGGGCCAAGGTGTTTCTTGATAAATCTTGAAGGATCGTCAGTGTGGCCCCATCGAAATCAATTGTAGAAAGGTTACGTGCCTTCTTCATTATAGCCTCTTTCACTGAATAAAAATGCAGACGACAGATCACATCTCTGGGCCTAGAGGGGTCTGAGCTGATGGGGGCTAAATCTCTGTGCGCCCTATCCATTTCCAGCCGATCTGTGACAGGTTCTCCCAGGATGTTGCTAAACAGACCTTGTAAGGTGGGTATTAAGTCCTCCGTCTTAGTAGCCTCAGGAAGCCCTCTCACCCTAATGTTATTCCGTCTGTTACGGTTTTCGATATCATCGTGGAGACGGTAAAGATGACCAATGTGACGATCTCTAGTTTCGCCTTGAACCATAAGCTCATCCACCTGAGCAGCCGTGTGATCATGCATGGACGCCACCTCCTCCAGTTTCTCTTCAACAGCTCTCACATTAGACTTGATCGCAGATAACTCCTGCTTGTATGAGTTCTCCAATCGCTCCACATATTTCTCCATCTCTTGCTTAGTGGGAAGGAGTTTAATATATTCCTTTATGTCCCAGCTTTCATTTGGGGTCTCGCCCTCTGCCATTTCCGCTGCACCAGAAGGCTGTGCTGTAGCGTAGCAGTGCTGGGGAGATGAGGCCTCGTCCCAAGATGGCGTCTGCCTCGTGGCGCCGCCACGCAATTGATCCTGCTTGGACCGGAGCGAGTCAGGTGAGCGACTTACTGCAGCGCGGTTCTGGGTCCGATTTGGAGACCCCTGCGAGCTCAACGGTACCTCCGCTTCCGAAGAGTTGCTCCGGTGCACCGGCGTGAAGGTCGCTGCGTTCGGGTTGCGGCCTGCTTTATCTCCCGTCGGCTCCGCTGCAAAATACCTCAGCAGCCCGCTCTTTTCTCCTGGGGATCTTGATGAGGGATCACCCGCTAGTGACCCTTTGCGTGTGCGCACCATAGGAGCTGGTTTCGGTGCATCAGGAAGCAAGTAGCCCTCAGCCTCTCAGACCTGCGGCGGGAGCTCCACAGCCGTGCGTCCTCACACCGCCATAGTCAGGCCACGCCCCTCATAGGCCGGTAAGTTTAACATCAGTTGTGGGTAAACTGTTTGAAGGTTTTATAAGAGATGCTGTATTAGAAATAAGCAAATAACGCCATGTCAGCATGGCTTCGTGAGGGATCGGTCATGCCAAACTAATTTAATCAGTTTCTATGAGGAGGTAAGTTCTAGACTTGACAGCGGCGAATCATTGGATATCTTATATCTGGACTTCTCTAAAGCATTTGACACTATACCACATAAAAGGTTAGTATATAAAATGAGAATGCTCAGACTGGGAGAAAACATCTTTATGTGGGTAAGTAACTGGCTCAGTGATAGAAAACAGAGGGTGGTTATTAACAGTACACTCAGATTGGGTCACTGTCACTAGTGGGGTACCTCAGGTGTCAGTATTGGGCCCTATTCAATTTATTAATATCAATTTTCGTAGATGACACTAAACTGTGTAAAGTAATTAACACTGAATAGGACAGTATACTACTACAGAGGGATCTGGATAGATTGGAGACTTGAGCAGATAAGTGGCAGATGAGGTTTAACACTGACAAATGTAAAGTTATGCACATGGGAAGGAATAATGCAAGTCACCCGTACATACTAAATAATAAACATGGAAAAGGATCTAGGAATTTTAATAAACAGCAAACTAAGCTGCAAAAACCAGTGTCAGGCAGCTGCTGCCAAGGCCAATAAGATAATGGGTTGCATCAAAAGGGGCATAGATGCCCGTGATAAGAACATAGTCCTACCACTTTACAAATCACTAGTCAGACCACACATGGAGTACTGTGTACAGTTTTGGGCTCCTGTGAGCAAGGCAGACATAGCAGAGCTAGAGAGGGCCCAGAGGAGGGCAACTAAAGTAATAACTGGAATGGGGCAACTACAGTACCCTGAAAGATTATCGAAATTAGGGTTATTCACTTTAGAAAAAAGAGGACTGAGGGGAGATCTAATAACTATGTATAAATATAGCATGGGGCAGTACAGAGATCTCTTCCATCATCTATTTATCCCCAGGACTGTGACTGTAACGAGGGGACATCCTCTGCGTCAGGAGGAAAGAAGGTTTGTACACAAACATAGAAGAGGATTCTTTACGGTAAGAGCAGTGAGACTATGGAACTCTCTGCCTGAGGAGGTGGCGATGGTGAGTACAATAAAGGAATTCAAGAGGGGCCTGGATGTAATTCTGGAGCGTAATAATATTACAGGCTATAGCTACTAGAGAGGGGTCGTTGATTCAGGGAGTTATTCTGATTGGAGTCAGGAAGGAATTTTTTTGCCCTAAAGTGAGGAAAATTGGTTTCTACCTCACAGTTTTTTTTTTGCCTTCCTCTGGATCAACTTGCAGGATGACAGGCCGAACTGGATGGACAGATGTCTTTTTTCCGCCTTATGTACTATGTTACTATTTCACTTCACCAACTTAGACTATTGTGTTCTGATCCATCACATAAAATTCAGATTAACAAAACATTGAACTTGAGGATGTAATGTAACAAAACACAAAAAAGTCAAGGGGTATATACTTTTGCAAGGCACTGTATATGGCTGTGGGTAAATGCATGGCTGCTGGTGGTAAACAAATTCTTCATAAAAAAAATTGCGCCATAGGATTTTTTTATATTTTTTTTAAGTCCCATATAGTGCTCCACAATCTTGTATGTAGTTTCAGAACATTACATAGTTTAGTCTGAATGTGTTTGTTCTAAGAAAACCAAGGCAGGTTATGGTCAAAGGTTACAAGTTATCTGGATATATTTTATGCACTTTCTTCATGTTATCAAGAATCAAACTATAGAAGGTTTACACTTTAGCTTCTTCTCTGTAGTTAACATATATTGCCTCCTACGCTAATTGATGTCTGTTTCTATTTCCCTGAAGCAAAATGGTGCACTGCTGTCCTTCAGAGATGACAAGGAACTGCATCTGTGAGTGGGGCATGTTCCGTACAGATGTAGTCGAGGTAACAGACACACTTGGTGAGTTATTGAATCTAGTTAACGTGTTATAACTAGGGATGAGCGAACCCGAACTGTATAGTTCAGGTTCGTACCGAATTTTGGGGTGTCCGTGACACGGACCCGAACCCGGACATTTTCGTAAAAGTCCGGGTTCGGGTTCGGTGTTCGTCGCTTTCTTGGCGCTTTTTGAAAGGCTGCTAGGCAGCCAATCAACAAGCGTCATACTACTTGCCCCAAGAGGCCGTCACAGCCATGCCTACTATTGGCATGGCTGTGATTGGCCAGAGCACCATGTGACCCAGCCTCTATTTTAGTCACTCTGCTCTGATCAGCATAGGGAGAGGTTGCAGCTGCGACGTTAGGGCAAGATTAGGCAGTAATTAACTCCTCCAAAAGACTTCATTCAGAGATCGATCTGCAGCTGTGGATAATTGAACTGCTGCTTTTGAATTGCTCACTGTTTTTAGGCTGCCCAGAGCGTTTTTCAGTCACTTTTTTCTGGGGTGATCGGCGGCCATTTTGTGTCTTGTGGTGTGCCAGCACAAGCTGCCACCAAGTGCATTTAACCCTCAATGGTGTGGTTGTTTTTTGGCTAAATCCTACATCAGGGTCAAGCTGTCACACCAAGTGCATTTAACCAGCAATAGTGTGGTTATTTTTTGGCCATATACTACATCCGGGGCAAGCTGTCACCAAGTGCATTTAACCTTCAATGGTGTGGTTGCTTTTTGGCTAAATCCTACATCAGGGTCAAGCTGTCACACCAAGTGCATTTAACCAGCAATAGTGTGGTTATTTTTTGGCCATATACTACATCAGGGGCAAGCTGAGCCTGTCACCAAGTGCATTTAACCCTCAATGGTGTGGTTGTTTTTTGGCTAAATCCTACATCAGGGTCAAGCTGTCACACCAAGTGCATTTAACCATCAATAGTCTGGTTATTTTTTGGCCATATACTACATCAGGAGCAAGCTGAGCCTGTCACCAAGTGCATTTAACCCTCAATAGTGTGGTTGGTCAAGCTGTCACACCAAGTGCATTTAACCATCAATAGTGTGGTTATTTTTTGGCCATATCCCAGTCTAATTCTGTCAGTAAATGTATACCTGTCACCCAGTGCCTAAATAATAGGCCTCAAATTTATATCCAGCTAAATCTGTCGTTACTGCTGTGGCTGGTCAAGTTATTTAGTGTCCGTCAAAGCACATTTTTTGTTCTGGGTTGAAATACAATTCCCAATTTAGCAATTTCCTAATTTAGTGGTTTCTGCTGTATCAGAGCTATTTTAAATCTATCCCTAAAAGGGTATATAAGATTCAAGGTGCACATAGGGTCATTCTGAATAACTTCACACACACGCTACTGTGCATTTCCAAGTCGAATTCTGTCAGTAAACCTATACCTGTCACCCAGCGCCTAAATACTAGGCCTCAAATTTATATCCAGCTAAATCTGTTGTTACTGCTGTACTGCTGTGGCTGGGCAAGTTATTTAGTGTCCGTCAAAGCACATTTTTTGTTCTGGGTTGAAATACAATTCCCAATTTAGCAATTTCCTAATTTAGTGGTTTCTGCTGTATCAGAGCTATTTTAAATCTATCCATAAAAGGGTATATAAGATTCAAGGTGCACATAGGGTCATTCTGAATAACTTCACACACATGCTACTGTGCATTTCCAAGTCTAATTCTGTCAGTAAACCTATACCTGTCACCCAGCGCCTAAATACTAGGCCTCAAATTTATATCCAGCTAAATCTGTCGTTACTGCTGTGGCTGGTCAAGTTATTTAGTGTCCGTCAAAGCACATTTTTTGTTCTGGGTTGAAATACAATTCCCAATTTAGCAATTTCCTAATTAAGTGGTTTCTGCTGTATCAGAGCTATTTTAAATCTATCCCTAAAAGGGTATATAAGATTCAAGGTGCACATAGGGTCATTCTGAATAACTTCACACACACGCTACTGTGCATTTCCAAGTCTAATTCTGTCAGTAAACCTATACCTGTCACCCAGCGCCTAAATACTAGGCCTCAAATTTATATCCAGCTAAATCTGTCGTTACTGCTGTACTGCTGTGGCTGGTCAAGTTATTTAGTGTCCGTCAAAGCACAGTTTTTGTTCTGGGTTGAAATACAATTCTAAGTAGAAATGAGGGGCAGTAACGTATAAAAAACTAAGGTTTATTAGAATTAATTAAGATCCCAAATTGGGAAAACAAGCCCCTACCAGACAAAACAAAACAGACAACAATGTGGGGCCCACGTGGGTGAGTCCCCGCAAGGTAGGTCCCTCAGTCAGAGCTGACCACCAGTTAAACACAAAATTGGGGTCTTTGGCGGGTGCCGTAGACCTAAAATGATGCCATAAGGCAAAGTAAAGGGTAGATCTTACCGGGAGTGCCAGTCAGGACAGATGTACTCCAATGCACAGGAGGTGGAGGAGCTTCTTGTGTTCTGAGACACGTCCTCTTGTCCGTGATACCAGGGTTCCAAGGGGCTACAGGGAAGAGTCTATCCCTGTTAATGCCCTACTTGGCCTGTGAGTCCCTATGGTATCCTCCTAACACAGGGTCCTGTCCCCGCAAGGGGTGGCCACGTCCGGAACCTAGCCCTATTAAGTCGCCCTAGGTAGCCCTAAAGGGACAACGAATTGGTCCTGATGATAAGGGCTGCCAGAGTGAGATGGGGGAAATGGGTATGATATATGTATATAAAGTCCCGTCCCCTATCCACATCCCGGGAGAGTGTTTCCGCACTATCTCCCCTTAGGGACCACCCTCCATTTTTCTTGAAATACAATTCCCAATTTAGCAATTTCCTAATTTAGTGGTTTCTGCTGTATCAGAGCTATTTTAAATCTATCCCTAAAAGGGGATATAAGATTCAAGGTGCACATAGGGTCATTCTGAATAACTTCACACACCCGCTACTGTGCATTTCCAAGTCTAATTCTGTCAGTAAACCTATACCTGTCACCCAGCGCCTAAATACTAGGCCTCAAATTTATATCCAGCTAAATCTGTCGTTACTGCTGTGCCTGTATTAGTGTAATACGGTACCTAAATAGATAGCCAGATAGTGTTAGGTGTCTGTAAAAAAAAGGCCTGAATTTGAATTCAATACATTGGGCCAAATAATATTTTTCTTATTGTGGTGAACGGTAACAATGAGGAAAACATCTAGTAATTATCTAGTAATTATCTCCCACCCAGTCTTCTGCAGAAAGCGCACAGATAGCGCCTGAAAACCAAGCCCATCAGTCTGTCACATCACCCCCATGCATACCAGGGAAACTGTCTGAGCCTCAAGTTATGCAGCAGTCTCTTATGCTGTTTGAAGACTCCGCTGGCAGGGTTTCCCAAGGGCATCCACCCAGCCCTTTCCCAGCGGTGGAAGACATAGAATGCACTGACGCACAACCACTTATGTTTCCTGATGATGAGGACATGGGAATACTACCTCAGCACGTCTCTGATGATGAAACACAGGTGCCAACTGCTGCGTCTTTCTGCAGTGTGCAGAACAAGAGGTCAGGGAGGAAGACTGGGTGGAAGACAATGCAGGGGACGATGAGGTCCTAGACCCCACATGGAATGAAGGTCGTGCCACTGACTTTCAGAGTTCGGAGGAAGAGGCAGTGGTGAGACCGAGCCAACAGCGTAGCAAAAGAGGGAGCAGTGGGCAAAAGCAGAACACCTGCCGCCAAGAGGCTCCGCCTGCTACTGACCGCCGCCATCTGGGACCAAGCACCCCAAAGGCAGCTTCGAGGAGTTCCCTGGCGTGGCAGTTCTTCAAACAATGTGCTGATGACAAGACCCAAGTGGTTTGCATGCTGTGCCATCAGAGCCTGAAGCGAGGCATTAACGTTCTGAACCTTAGCACAACCTGCATGACCAGGCATCTGCATGCAAAGCATGAACTGCAGTGGAGTAAACACCTTAAAAACAAGGAACTCACTCAGACTCCCCCTGCTACCTCTTCTGCTGCTGCGGCCTCGGCCTCTTCCTCCGCCTCTGGAGGAATGTTGGCACCTGCCGCCCAGCAAACAGAGGATGTACCACCAACACCACCACCTCTGTCACCAAGCATCTCAACCATGTCACACGGCAGCGTTCAGCTCTCCATCTCACAAACTTTTGAGAGAAAGCGTAAATTCCCACCTAGCCACCCTCTATCCCTGGCCCTGAATGCCAGCATTTCTAAACTTCTGGCCTATGAAATGCTGTCATTCAGGCTGGTGGACACAGACAGCTTCAAACAGCTCATGTCACTTGCTGTCCCACAGTATGTTGTTCCCAGCCGCCACTACTTCTCCAAGATAGCCGTGCCTTCCCTGCACAACCAAGTATCCGATAAAATCAAGTGTGCACTGCGCAACGCCATCTGTGGCAAGGTCCACCTAACCACAGATACGTGGACCAGTAAGCACGGCCAGGGACGCTATATCTCCCTAACTGCACACTGGGTAAATGTAGTGGCGGCTGGGCCCTAGGCGGAGAGCTGTTTGGCGCACGTCCTTCCGCCGCCAAGGATCGCAGGGCAACATTCTTTGCCTCCTGTTGCCTCCTCCTCCTACTCGGCTTCCTCCTCCTCTTCTTCCACCTGCTCATCCAGTCCGCCACACACCTTCACTACCAACTTCAGCACAGCCCGGGGTAAACGTCAGCAGGCCATTCTGAAACTCATATGTTTGGGGGACAGGTCCCATACCGCACAGGAGTTGTGGCGGGGTATTGAACAACAGACCGACGAGTGGTTGCTGCCGGTGAGCCTCAAACCCGGCCTGGTGGTGTGCGATAATGGGCGAAATCTCGTTGCAGCTCTGGGACTAGCCGGTATGACGCTCATCCCTTGCCTGGCGCATGTGCTGAATTTGGTGGTGCAGAAGTTCATTCACAACTACCCCGACATGTCAGAGCTGCTGCATAAAATGCGGGCCGTCTGTGCGCGCTTCCGGCGGTCACATCCTGCCGCTGCTCGCCTGTCTGCGCTACAGCGTAACTTCGGCCTTCCCGCTCACCGCCTCATATGCGACGTGCCCACCAGGTGGGACTCCACCTTGCACATGCTGGACAGACTGTGCGAGCAGCAGCAGGCCATAGTGGAGTTTCAGCTGCAGCACGCACGGGTCAGTCGCACTGCGGTACAGCACCACTTCACCACCAATGACTGGGCCTCCATGCGAGACCTGTGTGCCCTGTTGCGCTGTTTCAAGTACTCCACCAACATGGCCAGTGGCGATGACGCCGTTATCAGCGTTACAATACCACTTCTATGTTCTCCTTTAGAAAATACTTAGGGCGATGATGGAAGAGGAGGTGGCCCAGGAGGAGCAGGAGGAGAAAGAGGGGTCATTTTTAGCACTTTCAGTCACTTTCTGTGACTCAGAGGGAGGTTTTTTGCAACAGCAGAGGCCAGGTACAAATGTGGCCAGCCAGGGCCCACTACTGGAGAATGAGGAGGATGAGGATGAAGCATGTTCACAGCGGGGTGGCACCCAACGCAGCTCGGGCCCATCACTGGTACGTGGCTGGGGGGAAACGCAGGACGATGACGATACGCCTCCCACAGAAGACAGAAGACAGCCTCCCACAGAAGACAGCTTGTCCTTACCTCTGGGCAGCCTGGCACACATGAGCGACTACATGCTGCAGTGCCTGCGCAACGACACGACATTTTAACGTGTGCGGACTACTGAGTTACCACCCTGCTGGATCGCTGGTACAAAGACAATGTGCCCACCTTACTTCCTGCACTGGAGCGTGATAGGAAGATGCGCGAGTACAAGCGCACGTTGGTAGACGCGCTACTGAGAGCATTCACAAATGTCACAGGGGAACAAGTGGAAGCCCAAGGCCAAGGCAGAGGAGGAGCAAGAGGTCGCCAACGCAGCTGTGTCACGGCCAGCTCCTCTGAGGGCAGGGTTAGCATGGCAGAGATGTGGAAAAGTTTTGTCACCACGCCACAGCTAACTGCACCACCTCCGGATACGGAATGTGTTAGCAGGAGGCAACATTTCACTAACATGGTGGAACAGTACGTGTGCACACCCCTCCACGTACTGACTGATGGTTCGGCCCCATTCAACTTCTGGGTCTCCAAATTGTCCACGTGGCCAGAGCTAGCCTTTTATGCCTTGGAGGTGCTGGCCTGCCCGGCGGCCAGAGTTTTGTCTGAACATGTATTCAGCACGGCAGGGGACGTCATTACAGACAAACGCAGCCGCGTGTCTACAGCCAATGTGGACAAGCTGACGTTCATAAAAATTAACCAAGTATGGATCCCACAGGACCTGTCCATCCCTTGTGCAGATTAGACATTTATAACTACCTCCCCTTAACCATATATTATTGTACTCCAGGGCACTTCCTCATTTAATCCTTTTTTTATTTTCATTTTACCATTATATTGCGGGGCAACCCAAAGTTGAATGAACCTCTCCTCTGTCTGGGTGCCGGGGCCTAAAAATATCTGACAGTGGCCTGTTCCAGTGTTGGGTGACATGAAGCCTGATTCTCTGCTATGACATGAAGCCTGATTCTCTGCTATGGGACCTCTCTCCTCTGTCTGGGTGCCGGGGCCTAAAAATATCTGACAATGGCCTGTTCCAGTGTTGGGTGACATGAAGCCTGATTCTCTGCTATGACATGAAGCCTGATTCTCAGCTATGACTTGAAGCCTGATTCTCTGTTATGACATGAAGCCTGATTCTCTGCAATGGGACCTCTCTCCTCTGTCTGGGTGCCGGGGCCTAAATATCTGACAATGGCCTGTTCCAGTGGTGGGTGACGTGAAGCCTGATTCTCTGCTATGACATGAAGCCTGATTCTCTGCTATGACATGAAGCCTGATTCTCTGCTATGACATGAAGCCTGAATCTCTGCTATGGGACCTCTCTCCTCTGTCTGGGTGCCGAGTCCTAAATATCTGACAATGGCCTGTTCCAGTGGTGGGTGACGTGAAGCCTGATTCTCTGCTATGCCATGAAGCCTGATTCTCTGCAATGGGACCTCTCTCCTCTGTCTGGGTGTCGGGGCCTAAATATCTGACAATGGCCTGTTCCAGTGGTGGGTGACATGAAGCCTGATTCTCTGCTATGCCATGAAGCCTGATTCTCTGCAATGGGACCTCTCTCCTCTGTCTGGGTGCCGGGGCCTAAATATCTGACAATGGCCTGTTCCAGTGGTGGGTGACGTGAAGCCTGATTCTCTGCTATGACATGAAGCCTGATTCTCTGCTATGACTTGAAGCCTGATTCTCTGCTATGACATGAAGCCTGATTCTCTGCTATGGGACCTCTCTCCTCTGTCTGGGTGCCAGGGCCTAAATATCTGACAATGGCCTGTTCCAGTGGTGGGTGACGTGAAGCCTGATTCTCTGCTATGACATGAAGCCTGATTCTCTGCTATGACATGAAGCCTGATTCTCTGCTATGACATGAAGCCTGAATCTCTACTATGGGACCTCTCTCCTCTGTCTGTGTGCCGGGGCCTAAAAATATCTGACATTGGCCTGTTCCAGTGGTGGGTGACGTGAAGCCTGATTCTCTGCTATGACATGAAGCCTGATTCTCTGCTATGACTTGAAGCCTGATTCTCTGCTATGACATGAAGCCTGAATCTCTGCTATGGGACCTCTCTCCTCTGTCTGGGTGCGGGGCCTAAATATCTGACAGTGGCCTGTTCCAGTGGTGGGTGACATGAAGCCTGATTCTCTGCCATGAGACCTCTCTCCAATTAATATTGGTTAATTTAAATTTATTTTATTTTTATTTTAATTCATTTCCCTATCCACATTTGTTTGCAGGGGATTTACCTACATTTTGCTGCCTTTTGCAGCCCTCTAGCCCTTTCCTGGGCTATTTTACAGCCTTTTTAGTGCCGAAAAGTTTGGGTCCCCATTGACTTCAATGGGGTTCGGGGCGAAGTTCGGGTCGAGTTCGGATCCCGAACACGAACATTTCCGGGAAGTTCGGCCGAACTTCTCGAACCCGAACATCCAGGTGTTCGCTCAACTCTAGTGACTACCTCTTGAAGCTCATCAAGAGAATGCCAAGAGTGTGCAAAGCAGTAATCAAAGCAAAAGGTGGCTACTTTGAAGAACCTAGAATATGACATATTTTCAGTTGTTTCACACTTTTTTGTTATGTATATAATTCCACATGTGTTAATTCATAGTTTTGATGCCTTCAGTGTGAATCTACAATTTTCATAGTCATGAAAATAAAGAAAACTCTTTGAATGAGAAGGTGTGTCCAAACTTTTGGTCTGTACTGTATGTATATATGGACTTATATTATAATTGGGGATGTCTATATATAGATGTATCTATGCCCCAGTTATTACATACATCTGTATATACGTATCTGCCATGGCTGTCCCCCAGGTATATATATATACATATATATATATATATATATATATATATTATATATATACTGTATATATATGGATGTGCCCCATTATCTAGATGCATATATATATATATACTTATATAATTCTAAATGCGGCCAGAATATCCCCCATTCCGGGTGCTCCCCCCTCTGGAATGCGCCTGCAGGAAGGGAGGCCAACAACTGGACAATTATGTTCAGTTTCGGCGACTTCAAAGGATAGAGAATCAATTTCGATCCTCTGTCCTTTGATAACATCCCCGGCAACTACAAAGAGCTCCCCCGCCCCTGTAGGTGGCATACCTCAGATGCTGTAATTGCAGCACCAGGAGGTATGCGGACGCTTCACAGGCGGGAGATTCGAATCATCCCCCGCAGCGCGCTCCAGGACACGCGGGGTGACGTCATATCATGTGTGTGCATGCCTGCAGGGTTTAAATAGCCCGGCAGCGCTGAGCTACTGTCTGGGATCCCTACCCACCCAGAAGAGGTGTGGCGCACGAGAGAAGATCCCTCTCCTCCATGGACAAAGCGCAGGCAGCGCTGGGGGATGGAAGAGACGAGCCCTGGATTGCTGAGTACATCATCCCCTATACCACCAACGCTATAATTAACCCCTGACACTCCCTTATCCCTGCTGTCCACTGCCCTGCCCTATATACCCCTGCATTTACCCCTTATAACCCATACCCACTGCTCTAACCCCTGCTGTCCCGTATTCCTGCAGCATTAACCCCTGCAGACCCCAGCCTATACCCCCTGCACTGCATTGCCCTGATCCTTGCAGGGCCAACTCTCTGTTAACCCTTCCCCTGTTTCCCTGCCTCCTGTACTCCTGCAGCAGTGCATTGTATTTGCCCCTGTGTACTGTGGTATATGCATATTTATAACCATTGATACATAGATAAGGTGTATTAGTAGACTGTAGACGTGTTATTGTGTTAATAAATATACTTTATTGTTCATAATACAGTGTATAGCGTTTATGGCAGCTGCTATAGTAGTAGTAGTAGCAGTAGTAATTTGCACGTAGTTAACTTCAGTGTAGAGTAAGGCAACAGAGGTAGTTTTGTTTAAGGTATAAATAGGCGGAGTCATCAACAGACGACTCACGCCTATTTATGAATATTAATTATTGAGATTACCCAAAATATCAATAATGAATATTTCCCTTAACAGTTATAAAGGAATATAACAGAATTCGTAAGACGGAATGCAAAACGGAAGCCTTTAAGAGGCATTCCATTTTGATCCGTTATAATAGAAGTCTATGGGCAAGCATAACGGATTCGCCTGGTTTCTGTTATGCAGGACGGAAAACAAAGTTCTGTCGACATGAGTTTGTTTTCCGTCCTGCATAACGGAAGCCAGACGGATCTGTTATGCTTGCCCATAGACTTCTATTAGGACAGAGCAAAACGGAATGCCTCTTAAAGGCTTCCGTTTTGCTTTCCGTCTTACGAATTCCGTTATATATTTCGTTATAACTCTGTTATAACGGAACCTATAACTGAATACCCTGATGCAAGTGCAAACCCGCCTAAACTGGTATATGAGGCATCAACTAAATAAAAGTATTCTGATTTATTGACAAATTGAAACCTGTGAAACACAAATTATAACTGAGAGCTCAGAAAATATTATGAAGAAACTATTTCTGAAAGCTAACATTGTATCATTTGTCTTTTATTGAGATTAAGAAATGGCCACAGATGTATTTATTTTATACAGGTTTTAGGCTTTAGTTTGGTAATTTTCATACATTGGCTTAAGAGGAGCTAGACATTCTATCATACCTAGTGTTGAGCACGAATATTCGAAAAACAAATTTTTATCGCAAATATCGCCACTTCGAGAATTTGCAAATATTTAGAATATAGTGCTATATATTCGTTATATCGAATATTCGTAATTTTTTCTATCTGAACACGATTCTTCCTGCTATATTTAATATAGTGCTGAATATTAGCTTTTTAGAATATTTGTCATTTATTTTTCCATCGGAAGTCATGATTTCTCCCTGCTTAAGTTGCTTGTGGGCCAATGACTCATTGTCCCACAAGCAAGAAGCAGGGAGGAATCATGTGTTCAGATGGAAAAAATGACGAATATTCTAAAAACGAATATATAGCACTATATTCTATAGTGCTATATATTCTTTTTTGACCCACACCTGTATTGAGCGTGCAATATTCGCATATTACGCGATCATTACCTTGCTGATTTTCGCGTAAAAAAAAAAGTTGAATATAACGAATATATGAATTCGCGAATATATGATGAATATTCTACAAAATATTTGCGAAATATGAAAATTCGAATATGACCCCTGCCGCTCTTTACTAATCATACCTAAGGAATGTATTAAAATTATTTTGCCTCGACATTTTAGGCATTCTACAAAATGCTTTACACCTCACCTGTAATATTTATACAATACAATGAAATTGACATTTTAACATATAAAGAGAGGTAGTTTTCAGTTTCATACTCTCACTTCTGGATTACGTTTCCTTCTTTGACAGCTGACAATGCAGACAGTAATACTTATAATGATACAGATAGCAATAACAGCTGCGCACACTATCAGTGTAATATGTGTTATGTTCAGTCCATCAGAGGGGGCATCAACAGGTTTTGTCAATGGTGTAGTGGATTCAGTTGTAGGAGCTGGTGTTGGGGGAATGAGGAGAGCGGCCTGGGCTATGTTTGATACATCTGACCATTGATTTACTTTATCAACAGCAACTAAAGCAAAGAAAAGGACAGTGCCATTTTTTATAACAACATTTTCTGGCACAAATGAGAAAGTCTCTCTGGATCCGGCAGGTAAGGGAGTAAGAGCGACAATGTTGACTGGTGTTGATCCGGCAAAGTTATTTCTGAGGTCACTGGGGTTGGTGCTCATTCTTAGGTCATAGATTGAAGCTGGAGAACAGAGTGAAATATGTAATTCATATCATATGGTGGAGTCATTTACATTACATGCTGCTACCACATTTATTTTAATTACTGGACAACTCCTTTAATTTTGCGGTCTATTTGATTCAAGGGCATTATGTTTTTTCTTATTTGAGGATGAGATGTTGGGTTGTTGTCTTTAAAAAGGGGCAGAATGCAAATCCCTAAAAATGTTGGCCCTGGGTGATTTTTGGTTCAGTTGTCCAAAAAAAATAAGAAGTGGAGGTTGGTTATTCTGTATCTATTGGGACTCTGGATCAACGTCAAGCTGGTTGACACCCTCAACTTTTTGTTTGCCAAAGTGTTGCTACCTCTTGCATTGCTACAAATATATACAGTATATATAGTAAAGATGAGCACAATTTGAATTCATTATAAATCCGAAACTTTTGGGATTTGTCCCACACAAATTGCTCAAAATGGCAGCTGGCATTTTACAGTTCAGAAAACAGAGAAGAAGGCATATTTGGTCCTTTTTTAGCTTAAAAAAAAAATCTGACAGCCCAGTGTGTTTTCAAACTACCTGCTTACCATCTGTTTACCCATCATCATTTATGTTGCTGTCACTTTGGTATTTCTGATTCTGTCTTAGCATTAATATGCTGGGAACTGGCTGGACACATTCCTAGGAGACCTCAGAGTGTCATACACAACTTTTTTGAGGAAATTCCCGATCTCTAATATTCATTTTTCAAGTGTAGAATTTAATTCCTTCCTGACACAGATAATATTAGTTTTTTCGTTGTAATTTTTCATCCTCATGTTTCAGAAGCCAATCATGTTTTTTTTTTCCATCAGCATAACTAAGTGAGGTTTTGTTTCTGCTGAACAAGTTTTCTTTTTTAATTGTACTATTTCTTGCACCATACATTGTTTTGAGAATCTGTTAAAAATGTTTTTATTTGGTGGAATAGTGAAAAAAATTCACTATTGTTTTATGGCATACACTACAACAATGTTTTGAACTTTTGACTTTCAGGCTCCATATCTCACTATGCACTACAACTTCAAACGTGAGACTACCATCATTTTATAGACAATTATCTTGGCTATCTCATACATAAATTGGACTTGCATTTATTTAGCATATGAAAGATGAAAAACTGCATGGGTTTACTTCAGGGAGATCATGTCAAACTAATCTTATTGATTTTTTTGATTGGGTGACTAAAAAAAATAGATGGCGAAGGTGCAGTAGACATCGCTGATCTAGACTTTAGTAAGGCTTTTGATACTGTCCCACATAGAAGGCTTATCAATAAACTGCAGTCTTTGAGCTTGGACTCCCATATTGTTGAATGGATTAGGCAGTGGCTGAGGGACAGACAACAGAGGGTTGTAGTGATGGGAGTATATTCAGACCATGGTCTTGTTACCAGTGGGGTACCTCAGGGATCTGTTCTGGGACCCATGTTGTTTAATATCTTTATCAGCGAAATTGCAGAAGGCATCGATGGTAAGGTGTGTCTTTTTGCTGATGACACAAAGATTTGTAACAGGGTTTATGTTCCTGGAGGGATACACCAAATGGAAAAGGATATAGGAAAACTAGAGGAATGGTCAAAAATCTGGCAACTAAAATTTAATGTTGATACAGTGCTGCCCATAATTATTCATACCCCTGGCAAATTTTGACTTAAAGTTACTTTTATTCAACCAGCAAGTAAGTTGAATAAAAGTTGAAGTTTTTGACAGGAAATGACATAGGTGTCTCGTAAAAGATAATAAGACAATGTACAAGAGGCATTATTGTGGGGAAAAAAAAACATTTCCCAGCTTTTATTTACATTTGAGCAAAAAATACAAGATGTTCCGCACTGTGGAAAATTTCAGAGGACGTGGTCGGAAGGATAGTTAGAGAGGTGGAAATAATTCCAAGGATCACCACCAAGGCCATCCTGGTGAATCTGGGCTCTGCTGGTGGCAATGTCTCAAGGCAGATAATCCAACGGACACTGCACACTGCTGGGTTGCACAGATACAGACCAGACACACAAAAGCTTGCTTGGCATTTGCAAAAGCTCATCTGAACAAAGAAGAAGACTTCTTCTTTGTTATGGTCAGATGAAACAAAAATTTAATTGTTTGGCCACAATGATGTTTCCTTCATTTGGTGTAAAAAAAAAGAAGCCTTCAACCCAAAGAACACCACCCCCACTGTCAAACATGGTGGTGGGAACCTAATGCTTTGGGGGGTTTTTCAGCCAATGGACCAGGGAACCCAATCACAGTAAACGGCACGATGAAAAAAGAGCAATACGTGAGGATTCTCAATGACAACATCAGGCAGTCTGCAGAGAAACTTGGCCTTGGGCACTAGTGGACATTTCAGCATGACAATGACCCAAAACACACAGCAAAAGTATTGAAGAAATGGTTAGCAGACAACAACATTAATGTTTTGGAGTGGCCCAGCCAGAGTCCAGACTTGAATCCAATTGAGAATCTGTGGAGGGAGCTAAAGATCAGGGTGATGGCAAGAAGACCCTCCAAACTGAAAGATTTGTAGCTCATTGATAAAGATGAATGGGCAAAAATACATGTGGAGACATGCAAAAAGCTGGTCTGCAATTATAGGAAGCGTTTGATTGCTGTAATAGCCAATAAAGGCTTTTCTATTGATTATTGAGAAGGGTATGAATAATTTTGAACTGGATACTTTTTGCTCAAATGTAAATAAAAGCTGAGAATTATTTTTTTTCCACAATAATGCCTCTTGTACATCGTCTTATTATCTTTTGGGAGACACCTATGTCATTTCCCGTCAAAAAATTACTTGCTGGTTGAATAAAAGTAACTTTAAGTCAAAATTTGCCAGGGGTATGAATAATTATGGGCAGCACTGTAAGTGCAAGATAATGCACCAGTATCTGAGGAAAGGGATTTAGGGGTCATTATTTCAGAAGACTTAAAGGTAGGCAGACAATGTCATAGAGCAGCAGGAAATGCTAGCAAAATGCTTGGGTGTATAGGGAGAGGCATTACCAGTAGAAAGAGGGAGGTGCTCATGCCGCTCTACAGAGCACTAGTGAGACCTCATTTGGAGTATTGTGTGCAGTACTGGAGACCATATCTCCAGAAGGATATTGATACTTTGGAGAGAGTTCAGAGAAGAGCTACTAAACTAGTACATGGATTGCAGGATAAAACTTACCAGGAAAGATTAAAGGACCTTAACATGTATAGCTTGGAAGAAAGACGAGACAGAGGGGATATGATAGGAACTTTTAAATACATAAAGGGAATCAACAAGGTAAAAGAGGAGAGAATATTTAAAAGAAGAAAAACTGCTACAAGAGGACATAGTTTTAAATTAGAGGGGCAAAAGTGTAAAAGTAATATCAGGAAGTATTACTTTACTGAGAGAGTAGTGGATGCATGGAATAGCCTTCCTGCAGAAGTAGTAGCTGCAAATACAGTGAAGGAGTTTAAGCATGCATGGGATAGGCATAAGGACATCCTTCATATAAGATAGGGCCAGGGGATAT
Source organism: Bufo gargarizans (assembly GCF_014858855.1). Taxonomy (NCBI): domain Eukaryota; kingdom Metazoa; phylum Chordata; class Amphibia; order Anura; family Bufonidae; genus Bufo; species Bufo gargarizans. The sequence continues at coordinate 153,695,542 of NC_058086.1, read as the reverse complement.
TCATAGCATTCAGTATATTGGGCAGACTAGATGGGCCAAATGGTTCTTATCTTATTCTATGTTTCTATGATAGTTATGCAGATTCTTGTCATGTAACTGAATTGTTACTATTTTGGTCCTGGTGGTGGAACAATCTTTTTCTTCTTGTATTCTACAACTTACATCTTGTTCTCAGATTCCCTAATAGCTCAGTGTGTTTAGGTTCATTCCCAAATGAAAGGTCACTAGTTTGAACACAGGAGCAGCCATGAAGAAGATTTCCCAAAAAAAGAAAAACAGCTCACCGATAGCAGTATCTTGACCAAGAAAATTGCCAAAACGCATCATGTGAGTGCCATGACAATTGGAAGAATATGAAAATGAAGTTTGTCCATCCATTCCAAAGCCAAGATGTGGACATCCCGGCAAACGATCGTAGTCAACAAATCGGCTCATCACAAGGTCTATAAGTTTTGGTGCAACAAAACGCAACAAGCAAAGCAGATGCTTCATAATAGTGAGATCACAGATGTCCATGCAAGCACCGTGCGATGCACATTAAACAAAGTCTAGAATGGTGGTCCGAAAAAAGTTATGGAAGCTTCAACTTCAATATCGTCATCAGAAGCATCGGCTCAAGTATGAAAAAAAGTATGAACAATGGACAATAGAAGATTGGAAACGGGCAATTTGGAGTGATAAGATGAAAGTCAATAAACTGGACTCTGATGTGTTCAAATGGGTGTGGAAGAAACAAGGAAAAGGGGGCTGAAGGATCGAGAAATTTAAGGAATCACAGCCAAAGGCGTTGGATTCTTGACCAGCATCAATGGTGATCTCAGTGCTGTGCGATATGTGAGTATCCTACAAAACTAGTTACTTTGTACCCTCGAGTATTATGATAATAAAAAGGACAACATAGTGTTCTAGCAGGACAAGGACCTGAAACATACATCGAGATTGGCGAATAAATGCTTCAATGACAATGAAGTAGAGGTGCTGGATTGGCCCCCACAGTCCACAGACCTCAACACAATCAAACACTTGTGGGGGTAGAGTTGAAGAAAAAGCTCTATTCGTATCCAAGTGAGTCAACCAGTATGCATCAAAATTAGAAACATGTAGAAGAGACCTGGGTCTCGACATGCTTGAATCTGATCGAGAGCATGACTAGATAGATACAGGCAGTGTTGAAAGCCAAAGGTGGATTTACAAAATACTAACAAAATACTAAAAGTTAAAATTTATAATTTTAGGATCAAAACAGTAACAATGCAGTTACATGACAAGAATCAGCAAAACTAATCATATGCTAAATAGTTGCAAGTCCAATTTATGTATGAGATAGTTAAGATGAGTGTCTATAAAATGATGGGAGTCTCACGTTTGAAGCTGTAGTGGATGGTGAGATATGGAGCCTGAAAGTCAAACGTTCAAAACATTGTTACCCTTTTGCTCATCAGAGTATTTTAATAGTTTGGACTTTTAAGGATGTGGCAATGCAAATTATATATTTTTTTTGTTTATATCATTATTTAAGAAATGGGAAAAGGGAATTCTTTGTGTTACATTTTTTAAATATTTTTAAACATTTTTAAAACCTTTTCTACTTTTTGTTAGACCCACTGAGGGACTTTATAATATGATTGGTTTTAATGTATGGTGCCTTGTTCCTGACAGTACTAGGATGACAGACTTGGGGCTTTCGCTAGGTTTCTGGCTGCTATGACAATCTCTTATGACAGTTGTCCAATGGGGTGGCAGAGAGTTATTTCCGATTCTGGCTATTGCAGACGGGTGTCAGCTGAATAACACAACCAGTACCCATTAACTTGGCTCAGTCCGCTCCATTCACACCCTGGAAATTCTGCTGTACAGATGTCGAAAGGGATTAATAAACATATTACTCACCATTCCCCTGGTCCAGATCATCACCAGTGGCAGTCCAAGATAACACAATCATATCATTATCAATTTTTGCCTCTAAATCACTTATTCTATCAGGTTTATAGATATCGTTCTGAGGAGGACCACCTGGAGGCACATTAGATACCACAAAAGATCCTCCTGAAGCTGTTCTGCTGAATTCTCCAACATTAAGATCTTCATCTGCAATTTCAGGGCGTGGAGGGTTCATGACAACAATGCCTACAAAGAGATTTCCAGCAAGAGATCTGTATTATTTCAACTAATATGGAAATTAGAGGATAATTAAATCATTTGGGTGTACATGGAGATGGTACTATTTGCATTCTCCGGGTAATGACATGTGGACTGTGTCAACAGAATGTCATATGTGCTGCCGTTTATGGCATTGCAAGATGTCAAAGTGAAAATGGAGTTCTAAACAAGAGAAGAATGTACCTGACAAACAGTGCTGCAATGACTATAACTACCACAAACAAAGCAGAGCACCATGACCCTATGGATCCTATCAGCTTCTCGCTGCCAAATGCAGTCAAGAAAGATCAATCATAGCTTTGTACAAATTTCTATAACATCAGATGCTCTCTATAACTGAAAGCACATCTTCTAAATGGTTGCTTGGCATGCACTGAAGACAGTTAAATTGTTGAGAAATAATTTTCTAATTTCTATGTTAATAAATTGTCTCAAATCTATCTCACCATTTATTATATATCCTGGAACATAGAGAGCACGGTTCTTGGGGAGGACCAATCTACTTTTGCCCTTAGCATTGTTTTCAACTCGTACTTTTAAACCATATCTTCCATTTGCCGAGAATTGCGTGAAATATCTTGAATATATTCCATCATTTTTTATAATATCAGGACCTGAAAAAAAGATTATGAAGATATTTACTTGCATTTGTTTGCATCTTGGTTCTAAGGATGTTTCTATTCCAATTGTTACTAATGTAAGAAAATCTGTTGAAATCAAATTATTATCAATCTTAAAGGGGTTATCCTGGCAAAGATAACGATGACCTATCCTCAGGGTCCCAGTTCTAGCACCACCGCCAGCTATTTCAGGGAGCTGTTGTGATCACCAGAGCTCTCAGCACCGTGGGCTCCTGGCAGCTTTTCAAGCAGAGCGCTGTATATTATACAGTGCAAGTGCTTGGTATAGCAGCTCAGCCTCATTGATTTTAATGGAGCTGAGCTGCAATTAGGCCACGTGAGCAATGTACGTGATGTCACTGGCCTCAGAAGAGGCCATAGCATTCACAGAGCGCTCAGCCTCTTCTAACAGCTTATAGGTGGGGATCCTGGGTATTGGACTGCAGCAGATCTGAAATTGATGACCTATTCTAAGGATCGGCTCATCAATGTCTTTCCCCAGATAACCTCTTTAAATATAATTTGAGCTTTTATATTAGTAGAAAAGCCAATTTTTAAAGAAACCATCAAAGATGAGAAATATCAGTGCTCTTAACCAGGGATACACCTAGCCTTTCTGCTACCTGAGGCAAAAACTGAAATGGCGACCCCCCCATGCCAAATGCCAATTTCTTAACCGAACCCCTCCAGCCCTAATGTTACTTGGAAAACATTACATACAGAGCTACAAAACATACAGGGTAATACAGCGCCAGATACCTCTTACATCCAGTTCTAGTTCCCCTTCAATAATTATTGGCACACAGTGCCCTAAAAAAACAACTGTGCCCAGAAAATAGTGTCCCTGAAGCTTATAGTGCCGTAACCATAGTGTCCTCCAAAAATAATTGTGCCAAGATGATACTGTGCCTGGGTGCCTCCCAACAGTCCTCCCAAAAGTCCCACCAATAGTAATAATTTTCTGTGGTAACAGTGCACCCAATAGTAATAATGTCCCTCATGTTGCCCCCAGAGGTAATGCCCCTATAGTGCACCCAGTAGAAATAATTTCCCCTATAATGTGTGCCAGTACAAAAAATTACCCTTTATAATGTTTGCCAGTACAAAAACACCGTCTTATGTGTTCCAATACAAAAAATGCTTCCTTACAATGTGCACTGAGTACACAAAATACCCCCTTATGTGACAGTACAAAAAATGCTCCCTTATAATGTGTGTCAGTACAAAAAATTACCCCATTTTAGTGCTGCCAGTAAAACGAATTTCCCCACAGTGGCTTCCTTATGTTTGCCAGTACAAAAATGCTCCTTTTTACAGCCTCAATGTCCCCTTAGTGCTTTATGCAGTTAAAAAATAATGACCCCCCCACTCCATTGTGGCCCAACACCATTCTGCCAAATAAAAATAATAAACTCAAATACTTACCTCCATTCTGCTATCGGCAATGCAGTGCAAGACACAGACCTCTTCTAGTCTGTGCCCTGAGCTCTATGCTGTCATGAGTACAGCGATGCAGTTGCATATGTAGAGATGAATGTTTCCACAATGGAAGCGCTCTTTGCCCATGGCCCTTCTTCTGCCCCCCTCTACTTACTACTGCCTGAGGCCATCGCCTCTCCTCACCTCATTGGTGGTGCACCTCTGCTCTTAAAACAGTATCCAGTGTGTAGAAATGAGTAGTCACATTGTGCAACAATGGAAATGGAAGAATTTATACCTTTGATATTATTTATAGCTAGGAGCACTCTATACTTACCATATTCCCTACAGAATACATGAAATCTATTGTACTGTTTTTAACTTTAAAGTGATTGTCAAGGATTTTTTGTAACCTACCTCCCCACCCACCCAGCTGTACCTGTGAAGAAATCTATACTTACCTTCTCTCTACCTCTCTGTTCCGGCTCCTGGGCTGCTTTCACTGTACTTTTGGTCCCTACCTGTCAACTTCCACATGGACGAGGTCACCTGCGCTGCTGTAGTCAGTGACTGTTCTTAATTAGCGTTGAGCAGACACCTGGATGTTTGAATTCGACGGGTTCGGCCGAACTTCACAAAAAAGTTCGAGTTCGGGATCCGAACTTGACCCAAACTTGACCCCGAACCCAATTGAAGTCAATGGGGACTTGAACTTTTGAATACTAAAATGGCTCTAAAAAAGTCATGGAAAGGGCTAGAGGGCTGCAAATGACAGCAAAATGTGGTTAAGAGCATGGCAAGTGCTCTGCAAACAAATGTGGATAGGGAAATTACTTAAAATAACATAAAATACATAAAAATAAAAAGTAATAATCTTGATCTAGGAGGACGAGGTCCATATGGAGTAGGAGGTTAAGGAGGCAGTGGAAGTGGCGGTGTAGGCGGAAGCAGCAGTGAGGAGGACGAGGTAGCCAACACAGTTTTTTTATTTTTATTAAGGTACACCCCAAAAGAGTGGGAAATATCAAAAATACAACAACGAGCAATTGCGCTGTAGTATAACAATGGCTGGGTAAGGCCTGTATACATGTCTATTCTGCACAATGTACAGACAAGTCTTGTGGGATCCAAGCCTGGTTTATTTTAATGAACGTGAGCTTATCCACGTTGGCTGTGGAAAGGCGGCTGCGCTTGTCTGTAATGACGCCTCCTGCCATGCTAAATACACATTCAGACAATACACTGGCTGCAGGGCAGGCGAGCACCTCCAAGGCATAAAGGGCAAGCTCAAGCCATGTGGACAATTTGGAGACCCAGAAGTTGAATGGGGCAGAACCATCAGTTAGTACGTATAGGCATGTGCACAGGTACTGTTCCACCATGTTGTTCAAATGCTGCCTCCTGCTAAGACATTCCATATCAGCTGGTGGTGCCGGTTGTTGTGGCGAGGTGACAAAGCTTTTCCACATGTCGGCTATGCTAACCCTGCCTTCTGAGGTGCTGGCGGTGACCCAGCTGCATTGGCGACCTCTTCCTCCTCCTCTGCCTTCGCCTTGTGCTTTCACTTGTCCCCCGGTGTCATTTGGGAATGATCTTAGGAGCGCGTCTACCAGCGTGCGCCTGTAGTCGTGCATCTTCCTATCACGATCCATTGAGGGAATTAAGGAGAGCACATTGTCTTTGTAATGGGGATCCAGCAGGGTGGCCACCCAGTAGTCTGCACATGTTAAAATGTGGGCAACTCTGCGGTCGTTGCGCGGGCACCGCAGCATGTAGTCGCTCATGTGTGCCAGGCTGGCCAGAGGTAAGCTGTTCTCTGTGGGAGGTCTATCGTCTGTCTCCTCCTCCTCCTGTGCCACATCCTCTTCCATCATCGCCCTAAGTGTTTTCTCAAGGAGACATAGAAGTGGTATTGTAACGCTGATAACGGCCTCATCGCCACTGGCCATGTTGGTGGAGTACTCGAAACAGCGCAACATGGCACACAGGTCTCGCATGGAGGACCACTCATTGGTGGTTAAGTGGTGCTGTTCCGCAGAACGACTGACCCATGCATGCTGCAGCTGAAACTTCACTATTGCCTGCTGCTGCTCGCACAGTCTCTCTAGCATATGCAAGGTGGAGTTCCACCTGGTGGGCACGTCGCATATATGGCGGTGAGCGGGAAGGCCGAAGTTACACTTCAGCGCAGACAGGCGAACAGCAGCAGGATGAGAACGCCAAAAGCGCGCAGAGATGGCCTGCACTTTATGCAGCAGCTCTGACATGTCGGGGTAGTTGTTAATGAATTTCTGCAACACCAAATTCAGCACATGCGCCAGGCAAGGGATGTGCGTCAAACAGGCTAGTCCCAGAGCTGCAACGAGATTTCGCCCATTATCACACACCACCAGGCCGGGCTTGAGGCTCACCGGCAGCAACCACTCATCGGTCTGTTCTTCTATACCCCTCTACAGCTTCTGCGCGGTGTGGGGTTTGTCCCCCAAACACATCAGTTTTAGAACTGCCTGCTGACGTTTACCCCTGGCTGTGCTGAAGTTGCTGGTGAAGGTTTTTCGCTGACCGGATGAGGAGGTGAGAGAAAAGAAGGAAGAATCCGAGTTGGAGGAGGAGGCAACAGGAGGCAAAGAATGTTGCCCTGCGATCCTTTGTGGTGGAAAGACATGCGCCAAACCGCTATCTGCCTGGGGCCCAGCCGCCACTACATTTACCCAGTGTGCAGTTAGGGAGATATAGCGTCCCTGCCTGTGCTTACTGGTCCACGTATCTGTGATTAGGAGGACCTTGCCACAGATGGCATTGCGCAGTGCACACTTGATTTTATCTGCCACTTGGTTGTGCAGGGAAGGGACGGCTCGCCTGGAGAAGTAGTGGCGGCTGGGAACGACGTACTGTGGGACAGCAACCGCCATCAGCTGTCTGAAACAGTCCGTCTCCACCAGACAGAATAATAGCATTTCAAAGGCCAGTAGTTTAGAAATGCTGGCATTCAGGGCCAGGGATCGAGGGTGGGTAGGTGGGTACTTCCGCTTTCTCTCCAGGGTTTGGGAGATGGAGAGCTGAACGCTTCCGTGTGACATGGTGGAGATGCTTGGTGACGGAGGTGGTGGTGTTGGTGGCACATCCTCTGTTTGCTGGGCGGCAGGTGACAATGTTACTCCAGAGGTGGAGGAAGAGGCCGAGACAGCAGCAGAAGAGGGAGCAGGAGGGGCCTGAGCCCTTTCTTGGTTTTTAAGGTGCTTTCTCCACTGCAGCTCATGTTTTGCATGTAGATGCCTGGTCATGCAGGTTGTGCTCAGGTTCAGAATGTTAATGCCTCGCTTCAGGCTCTGATGGCACAGCGTGCAAACCACTCGGGTCTTGTCGTCAGCACATTGTGTGAAGAACTGCCATGCCATGGAACTCCTTGGAGCTGGCTTTGGTGTGTTCGGTCCCTGGGTGCGGTGGGCAGTAGCAGGCGTACTGTCTTCGAGACGGCCACTCTGCTTTTGCCCCCTGCTACCTCTTTTGCTGTGCTGTTGGCTTGGTGTGATCACTACCTCTTTCTCCGAACTATGAAAGTCACTGGCATGACTTTCATTCCATGTGGGGTCTAAGACCTCATCGTCCTCCACATCATCTTCCACCCAGTCTCCCCCCCTGCCCTCCTTGTCGGTCTGCACACTTCAGAAAGCCGCAGCAGTTGGCACCTGTGTTTAGTCCTCATCAGAGACGTGCTGCGGTGGTATTCCCATGTCCTCATCCTGAAAGATAAGTGGTTGGGGATCAGTGCATTCAATGTCTTCCACTTCTGGGGCAGGGCTATGTAAATAAGAGAATGCTGCATGTCTTGGGGCTCAGACTGCTTGGCTGCTTTGCAAGGGGGTGAGGTGAAAGACTGATGGGCATGGGCTGCAGGTGCCAACTCTGGGTGGGAGATAACGTGAAGGAACTTGATCCACTGTCAGCCACCCAATCTACTAGCGCCTGTACTTGTTCTGGCCTCAACATCCGTAGAGCGGCATTGGAGTCTACCAAATAACGCTGCAGGTTCTGGCACCTACTCGCACCTGGGGAAGGTGTTTCACTTGGATGTGTAGATGGCGCAGAACGGCCTCTCCCTGCAACAGGAGCTCCACCAACACCACCACGACCATGTCCACGTCCCTTATTTGATGTTCTCCTCATTATTTGCGTTCACCTACCAGGTGTCAATTAAACTGCCAATAGTCAACAATTAATTTCCTTAACAGTAAGGCAGTGCCCGTGTCATAAACAGAATTAATTTCTTTGGGTCACACAACAGTGTAACAGAGCAATTGAATACAATTGCTACACTATCACCAAAAGTTTGAATTTTCAAACCAACAATTTAAATGCAGAAGATAACGGTTTAATTTGACTGTCAGAAACGCAGCGTACACCGAAAATGTGCAATCTACCACAAAACCAGTGTTTATTGCAAACAATTCGAGAAATGCAGTATTTCACAGGTAAATTCTAAAATAGCTAATGCTGCGTTGTACGCAAAAGTGCTCTGAGGCAATAGTACAGAGTTTTTGGGCAACCAACTGTGTAAATGCGGAGTTCCACTGGTTACTTCACATGAAAGAAATACAGGGTAAGCCTCAGATCAGCTATATAGGCCAAAACCAGTGTTTATTGCAAACAACTTTAGAAATGCAGTATTTCACTGCTTAATTATCAAATAGGTAATACTGTGTTGTACGTAAAAGTGCTCTGGGGCACTAAAACAGTTTTTTTGGCAACCAACTATAGAAATGCAGTATTTCACTGCTTAATTATAAAATCGGTATTAATACTGAGGTGTATGCAAAAGTGCACTGTGGCACTAAAACACTTTTTTTGGCAACCAACTATAGAAATGCAGTATTTCACAGCTTAATTATGAAATAGGTAATACTGCGCTGTACACAAATGTGCACTGTGGCACTAGAACAGTTTTTTGGGCACACAACTCTAGAAATGCAGTATTTCACTGCTTAATTATAAAATAGGTAATACTGCGCTGTAGGCAAAAGTTCTATCTAGCACAAAAATTGTGCTTTTTTTACAGCAGCAAGGTAACGGCACTATTTAACGGTTTTATTGGACTGTCCCTGTGCAAACTCGCTTTAGGTCACAAAAATGTGTGACAGTCTGACAGACTAATGTAATTGAATAATTTTCAATGCCAGGTATGCACTGCCGGCTGTAGGGGTACTTGACCTGCCAAAAAAGGGAATTTCACCTCCACTGAGCTACCAGAACAGAAGTAGACTAATGTCCCTGGCACACAGGCAGTTAACATGCAGTTTCAAGGTGACTGCATTTAACAAAATGGCAGCAGACGCCGACCTCACTAACAGATGGATAAAAAATTTGTTTGGAGTATCACTGGGCTCAGGGCTGGGTACAATATTGTAGCATAGCACCCTCAATTATCGCTGTAGTTTGCAGATTGTACAACACCAGAATTCTGCCACCATAATTCTGCCCTAATCTGTCACTCACAGCAGCAGCAGCAGCATCCTCTCCCTACACTAATCCGAGCAGAGTGACGTGCAGCACTATGTGACTCCAGCTTATATAGAGGCTGGGTCACATGCTGCACTTTGCCAATTACAGCCATGCCATTAGTAGGCATGGCTGTGATGGCCTCTTAGGGCAAAGTAGTTAAAGGCTTGTTGATTGGCTGCCCTGCAGCCTTTCAAAAAGCGCCAAGAGATCGCCGAACACCGAACCCGAACCCAAACTTTTACGGAAATGTTCGAGTTCGGGTCTGGGTGCCAAAAATCGTAAAGTTCGGTACGAACCCAAACTTTACAGTTCGGGTTCGCTCAACTCTTTTCTTAATGTTAACATGTCCCCAAGAAATTAAAAATAAATATCCTGGACAGTCCCTTTTAAATTTCACAGCTTATTCATAATATACTTCATGTAACCAAATTACTTGCTCAAGATGTACAAATTAACTTGTGATTAAAAGAAATCTATTACACCCTATTGTCATTTTTAGCAGGTGGCTATACCATAGGCAGAGTATTTGCTATTGAATCCTCCTACTGCCCTATGTTGTAGACAGGTCCAAATTGACAGAAGAAGGGGCAACACAAGTAGGCAGAGACAACAGAAGTCGGCAGCGACTACAATACTGTAGCATAACACAAAATACTGCCCCAGCAGGAGCAAATAGCACAGTGCAGCGCAAAATACTGCTGCCTTCCCCACAGTACTCAACTGCATCACCATCCTGAGGAGTTCAGGTGGACACCTGTGGATTTTGGCAAGATGCATAAGTACCTGATACTCTTAGTATTAATTTATTCTAAGATCATCAGATACTGTAGTTCTCTACCTGTCTCGCAGTCTTGAAGAGGGCTCAGGCATCTCCGTGGGCATCCATCCACATGGAAATTTATTTGGCATGCTCAATTAGGTGGACTTACTGTTCTGTGCTGTTCCAGTATGAGAAAGCGGTTCTCCCTTAAGAAATGTCTCTATACAAATGACCAGGATGCTTACTGTTTAGCATCTTGGTTGCAACGTGACTCTCTAAGGAACTAGTGGTGGGGAGCATGGTCCTTTTTGTCCCAGTAAGGGATCTCTATACATAAGGTTAAATTGTTGTTCAGCAACTGTTCAAGTAATTTTATTTGCAAAATGTCATCAGACTGCCACCACTTACTAGTCACTATTAGGGATGAGCGAGCTCGAACTGTATAGTTCGGGTTCGTACCGAATTTTGGGGTGTCCGTGACACGGACCCGAACCCGGACATTTTTCGTAAAAGTCCGGGTTCGGGTTCGGGGTTCGTCGCTTTCTTGGCGCTTTTGTGACGCTTTCTTGGCGCTTTTTGAAAAGCTGCAAAGCAGCCAATCAACAAGCGTCATACTACTTGCCCCAAGAGGCCATCACAGCCATGCCTACTATTGGCATGGCTGTGATTGGCCAGAGCACCATGTGACCCAGCCTCTATTTAAGCTGGAGTCACATAGCGCCGCCCGTCACTCTGCTCTGATTAGCGTAGGGAGAGGTTGCGGCTGCGACAGTAGGGCGAGATTAGGCAGATTAACTCCTCCAAAGTACTTGATTATTGATCGATCTGCAGCTGTGGATCATTGAGCTGCTGATACTCAATTGCTCACTGTTTTTAGGCTGCCCAGACCGTTTGTCAGTCACATTTTTCTGGGGTGATCGGCGGCCATTTCGTGTCTTGTGGTGCGCCAGCACAAGCTGCGACCAAGTGCATTTAACCCTCAATGGTGTGGTTGTTTTTTGGCTAAAGCCTACATCAGGGTGAAGCTGTCACACCAAGTGCATTTAACCAGCAATAGTCTGTTTATTTTTTGGCCATATACTACATCAGGGGCAAGCTGCGCCTGTCACCAAGTGTATTTAACCCTCAATGGTGTGGTTGTTTTTTGGCTAAAGCCTACATCAGGGTGAAGCTGTCACACCAAGTGCATTTAACCAGCAATAGTCTGTTCATTTTTTGGCCATATACTACATCAGGGGCAAGCTGCGCCCGTCACCAAGTGCATTTAACCCTCAGTAGTGTGGTTGGTCAAGCTGTGACACCAAGTGCATTTAACCAGCAATAGTCTGTTCATTTTTTGGCCATATACTACATCAGGGGCAAGCTGCGCCCGTCACCAAGTGCATTTAACCCTCAGTAGTGTGGTTGGTCAAGCTGTCACACCAAGTGCATTTAACCAGCAATAGTCTGTTCATTTTTTGGCCATATACTAAATCAGGGGCAAGCTGCGCCCGTCACCAAGTGCATTTAACCAGCAATAGTCTGTTCATTTTTTGGCCATATACTACATCAGGGGCAAGCTGCGCCCGTCACCAAGTGCATTTAACCCTCAGTAGTGTGGTTGGTCAAGCTATCACACCAAGTGCATTTAACCAGCAATAGTCTGTTAATTTTTTGGCCATATACTACATCAGGGGCAAGCTGCGCCCGTCACCAAGTGCATTTAACCAGCAATAGTCTGTTCATTTTTTGGCCATATACTACATCAGGGGCAAGCTGCGCCCGTCACCAAGTGCATTTAACCCTCAGTAGTGTGGTTGGTCAAGCTGTGAAACCAAGTGCATTTAACCAGCAATAGTCTGTTCATTTTTTGGCCATATACTACATCAGGGGCAAGCTGCGCCCGTCACCAAGTGCATTTAACCCTCAGTAGTGTGGTTGGTCAAGCTGTCACACCAAGTGCATTTAACCAGCAATAGTCTGTTCATTTTTTGGCCATATACTACATCAGGGGCAAGCTGCGCCTGTCACCAAGTGCATTTAACCCTCAATGGTGTGGTTGTTTTTTGGCTAAAGCCTACATTAGGGTGAAGCTGTCACACCAAGTGCATTTAACCAGCAATAGTCTGTTCATTTTTTGGCCATATACTAAATCAGGGGCAAGCTGCGCCCGTCACCAAGTGCATTTAACCCTCAGTAGTGTGGTTGGTCAAGCTATCACACCAAGTGCATTTAACCAGCAATAGTCTGTTCATTTTTTGGCCATATACTAAATCAGGGGCAAGCTGCGCCCGTCACCAAGTGCATTTAACCAGCAATAGTCTGTTCATTTTTTGGCCATATACTACATCAGGGGCAAGCTGCGCCCGTCACCAAGTGCATTTAACCCTCAGTAGTGTGGTTGGTCAAGCTATCACACCAAGTGCATTTAACCAGCAATAGTCTGTTCATTTTTTGGCCATATACTAAATCAGGGGCAAGCTGCGCCTGTCACCAAGTGCATTTAACCCTCAATGGTGTGGTTGTTTTTTGGCTAAAGCCTACCGGTCACCCGCGCCTAAATACTAGGCCTCAAATTTATATCCCGCTAAATCTCTCGTTACCGCTGTCCTGTTGTGGCTGGGAAAGTTATTTAGTGTCCGTCAAAGCACATTTTTTGTTCTGGGTTGAAATACAATTCCCAATTTAGCAATTTCATAATTTAGTGGTTCCTGCTATATCAGAGCTATTTGAAATCTATCCCTAAAAGGGTATATAATATTCAAGGTGCACATAGGGTCATTCAGAATAACTTCACACACACACTACTGTGCATTTCCAAGTCCAATTCTGTTAGTAAATCCATACCGGTCACCCAGCGCCTAAATACTAGGCCTCAAATTTATATCCCGCTGAATTTGAATACAATACATTGGGCCAAATAATATTTTTGTTGTTGTGGTGAACCATAACAATGAGGAAAACATCTAGTAAGGGACGCGGACGTGGACATGGTCGTGGTGATGTTAGTGGACCCTCTGGTGCTGGGAGAGGACGTGGCCGTTCTGCCACATCCACACGTCCTAGTGTACCAACTACCTCAGGTCCCAGTAGCCGCCAGAATTTACAGCGATATATGGTGGGGCCCAATGCCGTTCTAAGGATGGTAAGGCCTGAGCAGGTACAGGCATTAGTCAATTGGGTGGCCGACAGTGGATCCAGCACGTTCACATTATCTCCCACCCAGTCTTCTGCAGAAAGTGCACAGATGGCGCCTGAAAACCAACCCCATCAGTCTGTCACATCACCCCCATGCATACCAGGGAAACTGTCTCAGCCTCAAGTTATGCAGCAGTCTCTTATGCTGTTTGAAGACTCCGCTGGCAGGGTTTTCCAAGGGCATCCACCTAGCCCTTCCCCAGCGGTGAAAGACATAGAATGCACTGACGCACAACCACTTATGTTTCCTGATGATGAGGACATGGGAATACCACCTCAGCATGTCTCTGATGATGACGAAACACAGGTGCCAACTGCTGCGTCTTTCTGCAGTGTGCAGACTGAACAGGAGGTCAGGGATCAAGACTGGGTGGAAGACGATGCAGGGGACGATGAGGTCCTAGACCCCACATGGAATGAAGGTCGTGCCACTGACTTTCACAGTTCGGAGGAAGAGGCAGTGGTGAGACCGAGCCAACAGCGTAGCAAAAGAGGGAGCAGTGGGCAAAAGCAGAACACCCGCCGCCATGAGACTCCGCCTGCTACTGACCGCCGCCATCTGGGACCGAGCACCCCAAAGGCAGCTTCAAGGAGTTCCCTGGCATGGCACTTCTTCAAACAATGTGCTGACGACAAGACCCGAGTGGTTTGCACGCTGTGCCATCAGAGCCTGAAGCGAGGCATTAACGTTCTGAACCTGAGCACAACCTGCATGACCAGGCACCTGCATGCAAAGCATGAACTGCAGTGGAGTAAACACCTTAAAACCAAGGAAGTCACTCAGGCTCCCCCTGCTACCTCTTCTGCTGCTGCCGCCTCGGCCTCTTCTGCTGCTGCCGCCTCGGCCTCTTCCTCCGCCTCTGGAGGAACGTTGGCACCTGCCGCCCAGCAAACAGGGGATGTACCACCAACACCACCACCACCACCTCCGTCACCAAACGTCTCAACCATGTCACACGGCAGCGTTCAGCTCTCCATCTCACAAACATTTGAGAGAAAGCGTAAATTCCCACCTAGCCACCCTCGATCCCTGGCCCTGAATGCCAGCATTTCTAAACTACTGGCCTATGAAATGCTGTCATTTAGGCTGGTGGACACAGACAGCTTCAAACAGCTCATGTCGCTTGCTGTCCCACAGTATGTTGTTCCCAGCCGCCACTACTTCTCCAAGAGAGCCGTGCCTTCCCTGCACAACCAAGTATCCGATAAAATCAAGTGTGCACTGCGCAACGCCATCTGCAGCAAGGTCCACCTAACCACAGATACGTGGAACAGTAAGCACGGCCAGGGACGCTATATCTCCCTAACTGCACACTGGGTAAATGTAGTGGCAGCTGGGCCCCAGGCGGAGAGCTGTTTGGCGCACGTCCTTCCGCCTCCAAGGATCGCAGGGCAACATTCTTTGCCTCCTGTTGCCACCTCCTCCTTCTCGGCTTCCTCCTCCTCTTCTTCCACCTGCTCATCCAGTCAGCCACACACCTTCACCACCAACTTCAGCACAGCCCGGGGTAAACGTCAGCAGGCCATTCTGAAACTCATATGTTTGGGGGACAGGCCCCACACCGCACAGGAGTTGTGGCGGGGTATAGAACAACAGACCGATGAGTGGTTGCTGCCGGTGAGCCTCAAGCCCGGCCTGGTGGTGTGTGATAATGGGCGAAATCTCGTTGCAGCTCTGGGACTAGCCAATTTGACGCACATCCCTTGCTTGGCGCATGTGCTGAATTTGGTGGTGCAGAAGTTCATACACAACTACCCCGACATGTCAGAGCTGCTGCATAAAGTGCGGGCCGTCTGTTCGCGCTTCCGGCGTTCACATCCTGCTGCTGCTCGCCTGTCTGCGCTACAGCGTAACTTCGGCCTTCCCGCTCACCGCCTCATATGCGACGTGCCCACCAGGTGGAACTCCACCTTGCACATGCTGGACAGACTGTGCGAGCAGCAGCAGGCCATAGTGGAGTTTCAGCTGCAGCACGCACGGGTCAGTCGCACTACAGAACAGCACCACTTCACCACCAATGACTGGGCCTCCATGCGAGACCTGTGTGCCCTGTTGCGCTGTTTCGAGTACTCCACCAACATGGCCAGTGGCGATGACGCTGTTATCAGCGTTACAATACCACTTCTATGTCTCCTTGAGAAAACACTTAGGGCGATGATGCAAGAGGAGGTGGCCCAGGAGGAGGAGGAGGAGGAGGAGGAAGAGGGGTCATTTTTAGCACTTTCAGGCCAGTCTCTTCGAAGTGACTCAGAGGGAGGTTTTTGGCAACAGCAGAGGCCAGGTACAAATGTGGCCAGCCAGGGCCCACTACTGGAGGACGAGGAGGACGAGGATGAGGAGGAGGTGGAGGAGGATGAGGATGAAGCATGGTCACAGCGGGGTGGCACCCAACACAGCTCGGGTCCATCACTGGTGCGTGGCTGGGGGGAAAGACAGGACGATGACGATACGCCTCCCACAGAGGACAGCTTGTCCTTACCCCTGGGCAGCCTGGCACACATGAGCGACTACATGCTGCAGTGCCTGCGCAACGACAGCAGAGTTGCCCACATTTTAACCTGTGCGGACTACTGGGTTGCCACCCTGCTGGATCCACGCTACAAAGACAATGTGCCCACCTTACTTCCTGCACTGGAGCGTGATAGGAAGATGCGCGAGTACAAGCGCACGTTGGTAGACGCGCTACTGAGAGCATTCCCAAATGTCACAGGGGAACAAGTGGAAGCCCAAGGCCAAGGCAGAGGAGGAGCAAGAGGTCGCCAAGGCAGCTGTGTCAATGCCAGCTCCTTTGAGGGCAGGGTTAGCATGGCAGAGATGTGGAAAACTTTTGTCAACACGCCACAGCTAACTGCACCACCACCTGATACGCAACGTGTTAGCAGGAGGCAACATTTCACTAACATGGTGGAACAGTACATGTGCACACCCCTCCACGTACTGACTGATGGTTCGGCCCCATTCAACTTCTGGGTCTCTAAATTGTCCACGTGGCCAGAGCTAGCCTTTTATGCCTTGGAGGTGCTGGCCTGCCCGGCGGCCAGCGTTTTGTCTGAACGTGTATTCAGCACGGCAGGGGGCGTCATTACAGACAAACGCAGCCGCCATTCTACAGCCAATGTGGACAAGCTGACGTTCATAAAAATGAACCAGGCATGGATCCCACAGGATCTGTCCGTCCCTTGTCCAGATTAGACATTAACTACCTCCCCTTAACCATATATTATTGGACTCCAGGGCACTTCCTCATTCAATCCTATTTTTATTTTCATTTTACCATTATATTGCGAGGCTACCCAAAGTTGAATGAACCTCTCCTCTGTCTGGGTGCCGGGGCCTAAATATATGCCAATGGACTGTTCCAATGTTGGGTGACGTGAAGCCTGATTCTCTGCTATGATATGCAGAATGATTCTCTGCTGACATGAAGCCAGATCCTCTGTTACGGGACCTCTCTCCTCTGCCTGGGTGCTGGGCCTAAATTTATGAAAATGGACTCTTACAGTGGTGGGTGACGTGAAGCCTGATTCTCTGCTATGATATGAAGACTGATTCTCTGCTGACATGAAGCCAGATTGTCTGTTACGGGACCTCTCTCCTCTGCCTGGGTGCTGGGCCTAAATATATGCCAATGGACTGTTGCAGTGGTGGCTGACGTGAAGCCTCATTCTCTGCTATGACATGCAGACTAATTCTCTGCTGACATGAAGCCAGATTGTCTGTTACGGGACCTCTCTCCTCTGCCTGTGTGCTGGGCCTAAATATATGCCAATGGACTGTTGCAGTGGTGGCTGACGTGAAGCCTCATTCTCTGCTATGACATGCAGACTGATTCTCTACTGACATGAAGCCAGATTGTCTGTTACGGGACCTCATTCCTCTGCCTGTGTGCTGGGCCTAAATATATGCCAATGGACTGTTGCAGTGGTGGCTGACGTGAAGCCTCATTCTCTGCTATGACATGCAGACTAATTCTCTGCTGACATGAAGCCAGATTGTCTGTTACGGGACCTCTCTCCTCTGCCTGGGTGCTGGGCCTAAATATATGCCAATGGACTGTTGCAGTGGTGGGTGACATGAAGCCTCATTCTCTGCTATGACATGCAGACTAATTCTCTGCTGACATGAAGCCAGATTGTCTGTTACGGGACCTCTCTCCTCTGCCTGGGTGCTGGGCCTAAACTTATGAAAATGGACTCTTACAGTGGTGGCTGACGTGAAGCCTGATTCTCTGCTATGACATGAAGACTGATTCTCTGCTGACATGAAGCCAGATCCTCTGTTACGGGACCTCTCTCCTCTGCCTGGGTGCTGGGCCTAAACTTATGAAAATGGACTCTTACAGTGGTGGGTGACGTGAAGCCTCATTCTCTGCTATGACATGCAGACTAATTCTCTGCTGACATGAAGCCAGATTGTCTGTTACGGGACCTCTCTCCTCTGCCTGGGTGCTGGGCCTAAATTTATGACAATGGACTGTTGCAGTGGTGGGTGACGTGAAGCCTGATTCTCTGCTATGACATGCAGACTGATTCTCTGCTGACATGAAGCCAGATTGTCTGTTACGGGACCTCTCTCCTCTGCCTGCGTGCTGGGCCTAAATATATGCCAATGGACTGTTGCAGTGGTGGCTGACGTGAAGCCTCATTCTCTGCTATGACATGCAGACTAATTCTCTGCTGACATGAAGCCAGATCCTCTGTTACGGGACCTCTCTCCTCTGCCTGGGTGCTGGGCCTAAATTTATGAAAATGGACTCTTACAGTGGTGGGTGACGTGAAGCCTGATTCTCTGCTATGACATGAAGCCAGATTGTCTGTTACGGGACCTCTCTCCTCTGCCTGGGTGCTGGGCCTAAATTTATGACAATGGACTGTTGCAGTGGTGGGTGACGTGAAGCCTGATTCTCTGCTATGACATGCAGACTGATTCTCTGCTGACTTGAAGCCAGATTGTCTGTTACGGGACCTCTCTCCTCTGCCTGTGTGCTGGGCCTAAATATATGCCAATGGACTGTTGCAGTGGTGGCTGACGTGAAGCCTCATTCTCTGCTATGACATGCAGACTAATTCTCTGCTGACATGAAGCCAGATCCTCTGTTACGGGACCTCTCTCCTCTGCCTGGGTGCTGGGCCTAAATTTATGAAAATGGACTCTTACAGTGGTGGGTGACGTGAAGCCTGATTCTCTGCTATGACATGAAGACTGATTCTCTGCTGACATGAAGCCAGATTGTCTGTTACGGGACCTCTCTCCTCTGCCTGGGTGCTGGGCCTAAATATATGCCAATGGACTGTTCCAATGTTGGGTGACGTGAAGCCTGATTCTCTGCTATGACATGCAGACTAATTCTCTGCTGACATGAAGCCAGATTCTCTGTTACGGGACCTCTCTCCTCTGCCTGGGTTCCGGGGCCTAAATATCTGAGAATGGACTGTTCCAGTGGTGGGTGACGGGAAGCCAGATTCTCTGCTATGGGACCTCTCTCCAATTGATTTTGGTTAATTTTTATTTATTTAATTTTTATTTTAATTCATTTCCCTATCCACATTTGTTTGAAGGGGATTTACCTACATGTTGCTGCCTTTTGCAGCCCTCTAGCCCTTTCCTGGGCTGTTTTACAGCCTTTTTAGTGCCGAAAAGTTCGGGTCCCCATTAACTTCAATGGGGTTCGGGTTCGGGACGAAGTTCGGATCGGGTTCGGATCCCGAACCCGAACATTTTCGGGAAGTTCGGCCGAACTTCTCGAACCCGAACATCCAGGTGTTCGCTCAACTCTAGTCACTATTATCTTCAGGCATATTTGTATTAAGGTTAGACTGGCCCTTTGCAGTAGACTATGACATGGACCTCTACTAATAATTATATTTATTTATATAGTGTCACCATATTCTGTAACGCTTTACAAATTCAGAGGGTTCATGTACAAAACAAAAGATATCACAATGGCTAATATACAACTGAACCACTAGGAGTGAGTGCGCTGCTTGTAAGAGTTTACAATCTATGAGGTAGTGGGGGTGACACAATAGGTAGTTAGTTAATTGTGATATGTAGTAGACAAGCTATTTTTGTACTGAAAGTGGTGTAGGCCGATCTGCTTAAGGTGTGGGGCAATTAGAAATCAAGTCAAGGTCTAAGGAGTTAGGGGGTTACTATGGGAACAGTGAGTTTAGGAAGCTTGATAAGCCTGCCTGAAAAGATGTGTTTTTAAGAGATGTATTTTTTGTTTTGAAGGTAGGGAAGTTGGGAATTGACCTGATATTCCGGGGCGATCATCCCAGAGAGTAGATGCAGCTCGAGAAAAGTCTTGAAGACTGGGGTGAGAAGTACGAATTATGGAGGATTTTAATCTTGGATCACTAACAGAAAGGAGAGCTTGAGTAGGGTAGTAGACGGAAATGAGGGAGGAGATGTATGGAGGTGCAGCACTGTGGAGAGCTTTGTGGGAGAGGATGAGAAGTTTGAACTGTATTTTGTGGTGGATGGGCAACCACTGAAGTGACACAGGCTAGTAGCATCAGTGAATAAATAGATGAGCCTGGCTGCAGCATTTAGGACAGACTGAAGGGGGGAGAGTTTAGTGAAAGGGAGACCAATTAGTAATGAGTTATAGTAGTCAAGACGATAATGAATCAAAGCAACAACAAGAGTTTTGGCCACTTCCACCATAAGAAAATGGCAGAATCTGAAGATATTTTTGAGGTGCAGACAACAAGATAGAGTAAGTGATTGGATATTGGGAACAAGGTAAATATCGAAGTCAAACATGGCACTAAGACTAAGTAATGATAGTGCCGCAGACTGAAATTGAAATATTTAGTTTAGGTGGGTTAATAGATGGGGAAAGACAAGACATTCTGTTTTTGATACAGAGAGGACATGATGTTAGAGACAGCTGCCAGACAATTACTGGTGTTTTGGAGTAAAGCAGGGATAATGTCAGGGGATGAGGTGTATAGTTGGGTGTTGCCAGCATAGAGATAGTACTGAAAGCCAAATTTACTGATAGTCTGTATGATGGGGGCTGTGTAGAGAGAAGACTAGAGGACCTAGGACTGAACCCTAAGGAACCCCAACATCAAGAGGAAGAGTAAAAATAGCCAGCAAATGATACACTAAAGGAGTAGCCAGAGAGATAGGAAGAGAACCAGGAGAGCCCAGTGTCCTTAAGGCCAATTGAGTGGAGCATGGTGAGGAGGAGTTTGTGGTCTACCGTATCAAACACTGTAGAGAAATCCAGAAGAATCAGTAGAGAATAGTCGCCATTCCCTTTTTTCTGTCAGGAAATCATTAAACACTTTAGTAAGGACAGTTTCTGAGTGGAAAGACAGGTTGTAAGGGGTCAAGAAGAGAGATAGCTTATTAAGCGACAGTGGATGAGACATTCAAGAAGTTTAGAGATGAAGGAAAGGTTTTTTCTAGTACTGCAGTTATAACAGAATGTTTAAAAGAGGATGCAAAGATACCAGAAGAGTTAGGTTAAATATTGTTATAAGGAGAATGGTGATAGCTGGGGAGAGGAACTGAAGAAGGTTTGAGGGAATAGAATCACTGCTGCAGGTTATGGGTCGAGAAGAAGAGAGAAGCCTGGAGACTTCATCATCTGTTATAAGGTCAATAGAGGAGAGAGAGAATGTGGAAGTGTGGGAGGGAGGAGGATTGAAATTGGTTGGGGACTGGAAGATTATTTACTTCCAGATATTGCCAATCTTATCTCTGAAGTAAATGACTATGTCATCAACACAGAGGTCAGTGACAGGTTCTTAAACTTTAGAACTTAGAAGGGAATGAAAAGTTTCAAAGAGTTGTTTTGGGTTCAGAGTTAGGAGATTATAGAGGTAAAGTACTTCTGTTTGGCAATGTTGAGGGCTGAGATGTATGTTTTAAGCATACATTTATAATGGATGAAATCTGCTGATATTCATGATTTTCTACATAAGCGTTCTGCACATCTGGAGAACTGCTAGAGAAAAAGTGTTTCAGGTGTGTGCCGGGGTTGTCGTGTTCTGTGTCGGGAGGGTTGGAATGATATTGGAGCTACTTCATCTAGGGTGGTTTTGAGGGTATGGTTGTAAAGATTGGCAGCCAGGTCTGGACAGGAGAGGGAAGAGATTAGGGTAAGAGCTAACTGTAGGGCGTCAATGAGTTGCTGGCAGTTAATGGTGTGTAGGTTTCTGTAAGTGTGAAAAGTAGAATTGTCGTAAGAAAAGTGAGAAGTCTTAATAGTAAAAGAAAGAGGATTGTGGTCAGAAAGTGCGAAGGATGAGTTAATAAAGTTTGACACTGAGCAGTGACGGAAGAAGACTAGATGAAGTGTATTGCCCTGTTCATGTGTGGCAGAGGAAGTAATTTGTGAGGAGGTTATAGAGAAAAAGTGAGAGGCTGGTGGGGAGATAGGATTATCAATGGGGATAATAAAATCTCCCATAATAATAGTTGGGGATTCAGAAGATAGGAAGTGAGAAATCCAAGCAGCAAAGTGATCCATGAATAGGTGGAGGGGGGAGCCTGGGGGACAATAGACAACTGCTACTCTGAGAGGAAATGGGCGGAAGAGTCTGATAGCATAGATTTTAAAACAGGGGAATGTGAGAGAGGGTACAGGGGGAATGACCTAAGACGTGCACTGTGGAGAAAATAGTATGCCTACTCCTCCACTATGCCTGTCATCAGGTCTGGGGGTATGGGAGAAGTGAGGTCCCCCGGCAGGGGAAGCAATGTCAGAATGTTGAAGACAGCAGGTTTCTGTAAAGGTCAGCAAGTTCAGAGAGTGCGAGAGGAAAAACTTGTGGATTGTGGGGAGTTTGTTACAAACCGACCGTGTGCTCTAGAGCGCACAGTTAAAAGAGACTGGAGAAAATATACAGTGAATATTGAGGCACTAAAGTTCCAGCAGAAGACAACCATATTTTAAGCTGACTTTAGAAGTAACAATTGCAGTTAGGGTATTTCTTATTACTTCACAAATAACCTAATCGACATTATGGTCTTGAGTATGTTATTATAACTGCATACTGTAGGTTCACCATGTAAGTAAAAGTGTATAGGCACATGTTCTGTATAGAACTGTGAGTGGGACTACACAGTCATTTTCTCTGGTAGTCCCTAGAGAATTACAGTCTGAAAGTAGTCAGTCGGTCTGGGTACTCATAGAGCACAGTATTGAGATTACATGGTCATGGTCTTAAGTGGTGGACTTACAGTTAAATTTTAAATACCATAGCTGCAAATGATTACTATGGTCCCACAAATACAGTTAACCACCACCTCTTCTATATATGAAACTGTACAGTCTTATGATATAGAAGTATTAGCACTATAGCATAAGTACAGTATGAATATTCATCTGAAGATGAAGAACATCCATTACAAATAACAACGGGCCAGGATAACAACACTTGGTAAACACATATAGTTACCTGCTCCGTTGTCCAGAAGTTCTAGGGTCACTATTGCTCCACTGACAGGTTCAATCATTGCAGTAACCTTTGCTCCAGTGACAGGCATCAGTCCTTGACTTACTGAGGCATAGATAACCATTGGGTTGGGATACTGGTTTGTGTCTTGGTTCATATGAGCATTTACAATGATTGGAGGAACGTTTGTATCTGAAGCTTTAGCATTCACAACTAAACCTAAAACCTCAACGGAACTACGTGAATTGCAGATACTGTAATTCCAGGGTCCTCTCTAAAAGATAAGGAAAACCCTTGTCATAATCAAATTTAGCACAATTACTACAACAAAAATGTAAATATTCAAACAGGTACATTTAACTAGTAGAAGTAGCCGTTAGCTAATCTTTTCTATTGCAATGGCTGCAGCAGTGGGAAATATAATATGACATACGTAGGGGCCACTCGCATGAATGGTTGCCCATGTAATAGACGGCCAAAGCTATGTTCACCATAGCCTGCTGTTGTTCATAGTGAAGGTTCTGAGAAGGACCCCCCCTATTTTGTCCCTATGCCCCATATGTCCACATATGGAGTGAATCAATTGAATAGGAGGGAGTTGTCCCATTGAAGTGAACGGGGATGGCTGAGATGTAATTACATCGTATGAGCACTGCGGTCTCTTCAAACAGCTGATAGGCAGTGGTGCCCAGAGTTGAAACCCCACCACCACCAATCTGCTATTAGTGTCATATATGTGTATATATATATATATATATATATATATATACATATATACAGTACAGACCAAAAGTTTGGACACACCTTCTCATTCAAAGAGTTTTCTTTATTTTCATGACTATGAAAATTGTAGATTCTCACTGAAGGCATCAAAACTATGAATTAACACATGTGGAATTATATACATAACAAAAAAGTGTGAAACAACTGAAAATATGTCATATTCTAGGTTCTTCAAAGTAGCCACCTTTTGCTTTGATTACTGCTTTGCACACTCTTGGCATTCTCTTGATGAGCTTGAAGAGGTAGTCACCTGAAATGGTCTTCCAACAGTCTTGAAGGAGTTCCCAGAGATGCTTAGCACTTGTTGGCCCTTTTGCCTTCACTCTGCGGTCCAGCTCACCCCAAACCATCTCGATTGGGTTCAGGTCCGGTGACTGTGGAGGCCAGGTCATCTGGCGCAGCACCCCATCACTCTCCTTCATGGTCAAATAGCCCTTACACAGCCTGGAGGTGTGTTTGGGGTCATTGTCCTGTTGAAAAATAAATGATCGTCCAACTAAATGCAAACCAGATGGAATAGCATGCCGCTGCAAGATGCTGTGGTAGCCATGCTGGTTCAGTATGCCTTCAATTTTGAATAAATCCCCAACAGTGTCACCAGCAAAGCACCCCCACACCATCACACCTCCTGCTCCATGCTTCACGGTGGGAACCAGGCATGTAGAGTCCATCCGTTCACCTTTTCTGCGTCGCACAAAGACACGGTGATTGGAACCAAAGATCTCAAATTTGGACTCATCAGACCAAAGCACAGATTTCCACTGGTCTAATGTCCATTCCTTGTGTTCTTTAGCCCAAACAAGTCTCTTCTGCTTGTTGCCTGTCCTTAGCAGTTGTTTCCTAGCAGATATTCTACCATGAAGGCCTGATTCACACAGTCTCCTTTTAACAGTTGCTCTAGAGATGTGTCTGCTGCTAGAACCTGGTCATGCAACCTGGTGTGGCATTGACCTCATCTCTAATCTGAGCTGCTGTTAACCTGCGATTTCTGAGGCTGGTGACTCGGATGAACTTATCCTCCGCAGCAGAGGTGACTCTTGGTCTTCCTTTCCTGGGACGGTCCGCATGTGAGTCAGTTTCTTTGTAGCGCTTGACGGTTTTTGTGACTGCACTTAGGGACACTTTCAAAGTTTTCCCAATTTTTCGGACTGACTGACCTTCATTTCTTAAAGTAATGATGGCCACTAGTTTTTCTTTACTTAGCTGCTTTTTTCTTGCCATAATACAAATTCTAGCAGTCTATTCAGTAGGACTATCAGCTGTGTATCCACCTGACTTCTCCACAACGCAACTGATGGTCCCAACCCCATTTATAAGGCAAGAAATCCCACTTATTACCGTAAACCTGACAGGGCACACCTGTGAAGTGAAAACCATTTCAGGTGACTACCTCTTGAAGCTCATCAAGAGAATGCCAAGAGTGTGCAAAGCAGTAATCAAAGCAAAAGGTGGCTACTTTGAAGAACCTAGAATATGACATATTTTCAGTTGTTTCACACTTTTTTGTTATGTATATAATTCCACATGTGTTAATTCATAGTTTTGATGCCTTCAGTGTGAATCTACTATTTTCATAGTCATGAAAATAAAGAAAACTCTTTGAATGAGAAGGTGTGTCCAAACTTTTGGTCTGTACTGTATATATATATATATATATATATATATATATATATATAGAACTCTATTTCTCTAATATACATTTCCAAATCTACACCAAAGAAATAGAAGAAATAGAACTGACCTGAATAATATTGGCTGCCTGCAGCCACCACAAGGGGGAGCAAAGGATCTTAATACATACAGTCTATACGCAGGATTCTACTAGGCTTATCTTATTGATGACTGCAGGCAGACTGAGTTTTATCATTTAACTGTATTTTTATAAAGAGGATTTGGCGCTTTTTACCAGAAAAATAGAACAATAACTGCTAAAAGATAATTTAAGAAATTGAGACATGTTAAACTTTCCATGCCGGTCTTAAAGGGAGTCTTTCACCTAATCTGAGCGTTTTAGACCGCTCAGATCAGGTTATAGACTCTTTAACTCTCATTACGATCATACCTTTCTCTTATGTGTCCCTCGCCCAGATAATGAAAATAACACTTTTTAAACTTATGCAAATTACCTTCTGAAGGTGCACAGGGGCGGCGTTACTGGGCGATGTGCCCAGAAAAACACACCTCCAGCCGGCGGACGTCACGAGCGGCACCAGAGGACGGCGGGCTGGGAACTGGTCCGCACCTGCGCACTGCTCTGCCCATTATGGGCAGATGAACAGCTTTTCATATTGCGCATGCGCCGGCCAACTAAAGACAGCCGGCCGGCGCATGCGCAATATGAAAGGATGGGCACATCGCCCAGTAACGCCGCCCCTGGGCACCTTCAGAAGGTAATTTGCATAAGTTTAAAAAGTGTTATTTTCATTATCTGGGCGAGGGACACATAAGAGAAAGGTATGATCGTAATGAGAGTTAAAGAGTCTATAACCTGATCTGAGCGGTCTAAAACGCTCAGATTAGGTGAAAGACTCCCTTTAAGTCCCTCTGCACTGCTGGAGGAAGTGCTAAAGTTATGTAGAGGCACAGGCTTCTACATAAGTTTGGCGCTTCCTCCAACAGACTTAAATCTACACCAGCTCCCTTGCTGGATTAGATTTAAACCACTTCAACAGCAAAAACTGGCATAGAAAATGATCAATGAGCTAGCCCTGCCTGCCCGCCCGCTTCCCTACCCACGCCCTTTTTCTTGCTACTTCAGAAAAGTGGTGTTAGCAATTTTGCCGCAAAATTGTGTGCGACAAAGACTGCAACGTAAAATGGCTTATATCTATGTTAGCTAGGGAGCTGTTGTAGATTTAAGTCTGTCACATGGCCTGCTGGAGGAAGAGCCAAACTTATGTAGAGGACTGTGCCCCCACATAACTTTGGCGCTGCCTCCAGCAAAGCAAAGGGACTTAAGACTCGCCTGGAAAACACCATTCTTAATAATGTCCCCCTTAATATTTGTTTATTTGTTGTAAGACTATTTTAGTTGAAATACAATTGATTACTTTGAAATTAGAAATGGGAAAGTATTACCTCTGCTGTTCCTGGGATGGCAAGCCTTGATAATTTAGCAGTAGAGTCATTGGCGAATTGTGATGCAGTATATTTAATCCCTTTTGGATTTTTCAAATTAATATTCGGTACCGCAGTTTGCCAAGTTACCAGAAAGAAAGTTTCATTGCCCACTGTGCTATCAATGAAAACGGTGCCATTCAAACATTGAGCCGGTGAAAGACGTGAGGCAGTGCTTTCCAGCTGTCAAAATAAGAACATTTCATGTGAGGTTGAAGTCATTGAACAACACCCCCTCCCAACCTGTGCTGTGAATATGCCTAGAAAGTTATTAGGGCAAAGTGTTATACACAAAAAAATGACGCCAGAACATGTCCTTATTTCCTTTCATTTTACTCTTAAGACAGATCCAGGTTTATCTCTGGCATGTATACATTCACTTACTATTGATTTTCCAACCACATCTGCTAGATGTTTGTTCCACGCATCTGCTACTCTTTCAGTAAAATACAATTTTCACACATTATTTCACCTCCCACCCAACTCATTTTACAGAACGTTTAAATATTGCTGGTTATGAGAATGAGAGTTCTGGAAATGGGACGTTGATCCGTAAATTTACTTGGCATCTGCCTCATTGGTGTTTTTTTTTGTTGCCTTCCTCTGGATGAACACTGTAGATTAATTCTTCCACCATTTATTTTTACTGATTCATCTCATTCAGTCAGTCAGCAGCAGCCTTATCTCCATAATATGTTATCTATTTTAAATGTTGGTAATTCTACAGTTCTTTCTCTCATTAAAGGTTTTAATGAGGGTCCAACCACTGGGACTACTATCAGCCCTGAGAAGGGGAGTCGTATTCTCCAATCTGATGGAGTGGCAGGTCAGGCATGCCCTATTCTCTATAATTGCACTGGATATAGCCGAGTATTGCACTCCATCAGATTGGGGGGGAACAGGACCAACCAGTGTCAGGCAGCTGCTGCCAAGGCCAATAAGATAATGGGTTGCATCAAAAGGGGCATAGATGCCCGTTATAAGAACATAGTCCTACCAATTTACAAATCGCTAGTCAGACCACACATGGAGTACTGTGTACAGTTCTGGGGTCCTGTAAACAAGGCAGACATAGCAGAGCTGGAGAGGGTCCAGAGGAGGGCAACTAAAGTAATAACTGTAATGGGGCAACTACAGTACCATGAAAGATTGTCAAAATTAGGGTTATTCACTTTAGAAAAAAGACGACTGAGGGGAGATCGTATTAATATGTATAAATATATCAGGGGTCAGTACAGAGATCTATCCCATTATCTATTTATCCCCAGTACTGTGACGAGGGGACATCCTCTGCGTCTGGAGGAAAGAAGGTTTGTACACAAACATAGAAGAGGATTCTTTACTGTAAGAGCAGTGAGACTATGGAATTCTCTGCCTGAGGAGGTGGTGATGGTGAGTACAATAAAGGAATTCAAGAGGGGCCTGGATGTTTTTCTGGAGCGTAATAATATTACAGGCTATAGCTACTATTGAGAGATCGTTGATTCGGGGAGTTATTCTGATTGCCTGGTTGGAGTCGGGAAGGAATTTTTATTCCCCTAAAGTGGGGAAAATTGGCTTCTACCTCACAGTTTTTTTTTTTGCCTTCCTCTGGATCAACTTGCAGGATAACAGGCCGAACTGGATGGACAAATCTCTTTTTTCGGCACTATGTTACTAGATGGGGTCCTAGCTGTTGGACCTCCAGCAATCAATTAGCTATCTACTATCTTGTGGATAAGGGATAACTTTTAAACTTGGTACAACCCCTATAATTTAACAGAAAAGGCTTTATTCCATTTTTCTGCCCTATACCCAGATCCTGGCAGTAACCCCATCTCTGGTATACACCACCATGAATAACTACCCAACATTACCAGAATTGAAGACATTAACTATTGTCTTCTTCCTCAGGGAGGAATTTCTTGAAATTTGTTTCTGATTCAGCAAAAAAAATATATTATGAATTAGTGGTCAAATTGATTCTACACTAATTGAAGTTGCTCAACTTTCCCTGAAAATTGGCAAATAACACCCTCCAGTCTCCTAGGACTCAGCTACTCAGATTTTTTATGGAAATATGTTATTTCTGTAATGCCTGTAGGTAGGGACAGACATTTACAGAGAGTCCTGACCTGGAACCCAGCCTACTTTACCTAGCTACTTGAAGTTCAAGTCCCTAGGCAGCAATACTGCAACTGGTCGACAATCCCTATGCTACTAAGGTGCAGAGTCAGACAGACACCAAGAGACAAAGACAACACACAGATATAGTCATACGAAAATATGTCAGAACCAGGCAGACAACGCAGTACAAAACAATATAGACAGAGAGTGGTCAAAAGACAAGCCAAGATTAAATATCAGATGGGATACACAGTAGAAATCAAGTGAGACAGAGAGTGGTCAAAAGACAAGCCAAAGTCAAAAGCACAAAATAATTTAAATGAATCCAAGAACTCGGAACCGAACTAGTGAGCCCCCCAAAAAACTAGTACTAGTATATATCCAGGAAGGGGTTTAAATAAAACACCAAGTCTCAGGATCAGAACCTGATAGGTCATGACTCAGCACTTCATTAGTCAGAACACTAGCACACAAGAACAGAACAGCTGAGTAATCAGCCCACTGCTAGACTCCACCAGCACACGCCCGCTGTGGGGGGAAAGAGTATTCTATGCTGTTGCTAAGGATGCTGTCGTATCACCAGGGGGCATGGCTTAGCAGCGCATCTCTCCCAGCGTAGTTGCTCCAAGGCTGGAGATCTCGCTGCTGGTGCCCGAACAGGTAAGTTTGTGACTATTTATTTTTGTCAATTTTTTGCTAATTTTTGCCACTGACATATATAGTGTTGGGTAAATGAGTGTTTGTGTTAACATTTAAAATCACACCACATCATTGCATCTTTTATGCTTTATCATATTAGAAAAACTTCCAAAAATTATCCTTTATTGGGAGCAAATGTTGTTTGAACCCACATGGTGTTACGGGAAAAAGACAGTGATTTGTTGGGACTATACATCCAAAAATTAACAGTTGCAAATCCCTGTTGGTTATGCACACTCACATGTTAATGTCAGAAGAAAGACTGGCTTGTTCTGAAAAAGTATCTAAAAATTATGCATTATTGGCTGCAGAACGTCTGCCCGTATTTATACATGAACAAGTATTATTTGTCAGAAGAATGAGTGGCATGTTCTGAACAAGCCTGGAAAAATTCATGCCTTTTAATTGGGAGCAGCAGTACCGAGTGGCTGTGGGAAGAGTATGGTAATATTGGCGTGTGGTTGTAATAGTAGCAGCAGATGTAGCAGCACAACATTTAACAGTTGAGGCAGTAGATGTGTGTTGCAGTAGATATGTGTAGCAGTAGTAATTGCGACTGTTTAGCAGTAATGGAAGTGACAGTAGGGGATAAGCAGCAGGGAATAGTGTTAGCAGCAGCATCATCATCCATACAGTACAAAACACGAACGTAGGCAGGCAAACAGCACAGTAACATGATGGCAGCAACAGCAGTAGCAGCTATACGGTATGGAACATGATGGTTGGCAACCAGAAAGACGTTTTCAGTTTTATGAGGGTGGCAGCAGTAGTAGCCACACGGTACAGAACATAATAGAAGGTAAGCATACAGAGGCAGTGGTATGATGGGGCACTGTTAGCAAGGGCAGATATACTCATTGGCCTCAGTCGGAGTAGTGTGAAAATCCTCATGTATCCATGCCTAGTTCAAGTGAGGTTTTGTACCCTGGTGGATGGCAACTTGGTCCATTTGGGTTTCACAACCCACCCTGTTTCTCTAATAACCCTCTCTGAGATGAAATTGGAAGCTAGGCAAAAGAGAAGAGAGAGAGAGCATGCTGGGCCAGTTCAGGCCACTGTTCCAGCCTGCCTACCCAGAAGCCCATGTGGTCAAAGAACACGGTATGCACCAGAGAAAGGCCAGAGTCCAGGTAGGACTGAACCTGAGTGTTAAGGCGGTACATTACCCATTTGCTGATTTGCCTCAGTCTGGTGTAGCATATTGAACATTTTCTCCAACGTTTTGATGATACCGAACTGACTGCTGGTGCAGCTTCTGCTGCTTTTGGTAGCAGAGACAGCAGAAGGTGGGTGACTGCGAAGGATGGAGAGAGGCCTCAGATATGTGGGTGTCAGGTGTCAGCTTGCCAAAGGCTGTGGAAAACTGCATACAGATAATAAAGTAATTTGGCCTCACTTTCAACAGGATGAGAACATTCCCCTATTTTGCTTTGCTAGCAAGGGTCTAACTGCATGGCTATCCTGTGACTGATACGCTTAAGAAAGAAAGCGCACAGCTTGCCATTCTGGCCAGAGTGCCGAAGGAGCCAGTTCTGAGATGATTAGGTGTCATAGTCATCATTCTCCACCTGCTCCTCCTGCTCCTTCAGCACCAACTCCTCCTCCATCTGACTTTCTTCTTGTTGGTTCCCAACAGCTACAGGGTAAACAACAAGATGTGTTTAATGTTCTTCTACTGTGTCCCTTGTTGCAGGAGAATCTTTTCTAAGATAAATATCAGGTTGAATACATAGTTTTTACTGCAGTTTTCCCTACTGACACATTTTGTGGGCTTCAAAATGTGACCGGTGT
Organism: Bufo gargarizans; assembly: GCF_014858855.1. Lineage (NCBI taxonomy): Eukaryota > Metazoa > Chordata > Amphibia > Anura > Bufonidae > Bufo > Bufo gargarizans. The sequence goes on along the minus strand of NC_058086.1, from coordinate 153,663,994 downwards.
CTCTGATGAGCTGTCAATGTCAGACCTCAAAAACAGCAGATGCAGAGATGGTCTGGTGCACAGCAAAATTATCCACTGCTTATAGCTGCTTGTGCAGATGCTCTAGCATGTGCAAAGTTGAATGTCGCTCATTAAGCATTGTAATGGTAGACAGTTCTGTCGCTGCAAGTCCACGTGGGGCATTCCTTACCATATAAGAATGCAAGGACAGTCGTCTGGAAATTGGCAGCACCTTCTGCAAGAAAGTGTACTTCTCTAAAAAGTGTTGCATGACTAGGTTCATCATATGCTCTAGTGTTGATCGATCACCAAAGTGCTTGGGTGCTCGGGTGTCATGGCCTTTGGTGTGTGCCGTGACATTGTTGCCTTGCATGTTGTTGCCTCCGGCAACGTGTATTTGTTATGGTGTTTTCCCTGCTTTGGTGTGCACAGGGTTAAGGTGTGTGTGGTGGGTGTGACCTCAGGCCTCCTTATATGTTGACGTGGTGGAGCATGAGGTCAGTTTGTATTTTGTTGTCAGCTTGGTGTGGAGCTCTGCTCCTGGGCTGTTGTTGATTATGTCTGTGTGAGCCACTGTTATTTATTATATAGTTTTTTCTTGCTTTCCCTCCTGCTTGCTTCTGGTTACCCTTCCCCACCTCTGGTGTATGTTGTATGGTGTGGGCCTTGTTTGCTGGTGTGTGTGCTCCTAATGGGGCTTGCTTTCCTGGAGGGGTTTAAGCAAACAGCTAGACTGAGTTTCCGGTCCATCTCGTCGGCGACAGGTAAGTCCTGATAACTTTTGTTGTCTGTTGTCTTATGTACTTACCTGTCGTTTGGCTGTGGCCCTGTCTAGTTGGTGGTCAGTTGCTGGGCTTTAGGAGACACCATTCATCCGTGGTGAAGGATGAATGGGTGGTCTCTGCCCTGTCTTCAGGATTAGGGCACAGCAGGGATTCCCAGGGTCCTAGGTCGGTGAGCATGAGCCCCCTTACTATCTGAGGCGGCTCATGCGCTAGGAGTCTAGGGAGCAACTTGGGTTGCATTAGGAGGTGACTTTCTCCCTGTTCTCTGCTACCTGGCTAGTAGCCACCGCTATTGCACGGCGGGGGGTTTCCCCCACGCCCCGCCGTGACATCGGGCTGAACACATCGGGATGTTCAGGTGCTCTACAGAGCATGCTGTTCCGGAACCATTTCGGTGATGTTTCCATTAATTTCTGAACTTTTCCTATGCTCCTCTTCAGAGCAGGGGGTGCCTGGTTTAATGGGAGAACGTGAGCATTGAACCAGGCACCCCCTGCTCTGAAAAGGAGCATAGGAAAAGTTCAGAAATTGATGGAAACACCACCAAAATGGTTCCAGAACAGCATGGGGAGGATGCCTGGATGCATCTTGGACCTCCAGGTCGCTGCTGGGAACTATGTTGTCCGAGTAGTACGCCACTTCTACAGAATGACAATAATACGCACAAAACCAAAGAAAAAAAATCGATTTTAGAGGAATAATTATTAGGAAATATTCTTTCCTGTATATTTACATGTATATAGAGTGCAAGTGCTGCCAAAATATACAAACAAGAGGCACTCCGATACAACCTGTATATCACATAAAGGAGAGCCTCATTCACATCGTGGTACAATTGTTCATGTAGTGGGACTCCTAAACTTATAAAGCCTATGCACTAAGTGAAAGGGCTGCCAAAAATTACAAGGAATCAGTACTCCAATACATCCTTTGTTACACATAAAGGAGGGCATCATACACACCCTTGAAAAATTATTATTTATGGCCTGCTGGTGACCCTCTAAAACATTAGGGGTTGGGGACTGCTGCTGAGCTGACCATGTAAAAAAATTTGTGGGTGAGGGCCTGCTGCTGATCTGACCATCTACAACATTATGGGCGAGGCCTGCTGCTGCTTTAATCCTTTAACGAGGATCTATTGGAGGGCAAGTCTGATGCTAGCACCCATCTCGATCTTGGAATTCACAACTTTCACCCAGTGTGCCGTCAGTGTGAGGATTGTGTTGACCAGTCTCTTGAATAGTGAAACTGGACTTGTAGGTGAGGGTCTGCAGGTGAGCTGACCCTCTAAAACATTTTATGCGAGGGCCTGCAAGTGAGCTAACCCTGTGAAAGATTGTAGGTGAGGGCCTGCTCGTGAGCTGACCATCTAAAAGGTTGTAGGTGAGGGCCTGCAGGTGAGCTGACCCTGTAAAACATTATAGGCAAAGTCCTGTAGGTGAGCTAACCCTGTAAAAGATTGTACGTGAGGGCCTGCTGGTGAGCTGACCCTCTAAAAGGTTGTAGGTGAGGGCCTGCTGGTGAGCTGACCTTCTAAAAGATTGTAGGTAAGAGCCTGCAGGTGTGCTGACCCTCTAAAACATTATATGCGAGGGCCTGCAGGTGAGCTGACCCTGTGAAAGATTGTAGGTGAGGGCCTGCAGATGAGCTGACCCTGTTGACGATTGTAGGTGAGGGCCTGCAGGTGAGCTGAACCTGTAAAAGGTTGTAGGTGAGGGCCTGCAGGTGAGCTGACTTTCAAAAACATATGGAGGGCCTGCAGGTGAGCTGACCCTCTAAAACATTATACACGAGGGCTTACAGGTGAGCTGACCCTCTAAAAGTTTGTAGGTGAGGGTCTGCAGGTGAGCTAACCCTCTAAAACATTATATACGAGGGATTACACTTGAGCTGACCCTGTAAAAGATTATAGGTGAGGACTTGCTAGTAAGCTGACCCTCTAAAAGGTTGTAGATAAGGGCCTGCAGGTGAGCTGACCCTGTAAAACATTATATACGAGGGCCAGCAGGTGAGCTGACCCTGTATAAGATTGTAGGTGAGGGCCTGCTGGTAAGCTGACCCTCTAAAAGGTTGTAGGTGAGGGCCTGCAGGTGAGCTGACCCTGTAAAACATTATATGCGAGGGACTGCAGGTGAGCTGACCTTCAAAAACATTATATGTGAAGGCCTGCAGGTGAGCTGACTCTGTAAAAGATTGTAGGTGAGGGCCTAAAGGTGATCTGACCCTGTAAAAAATTAAATGCGAGGGTCTGCAGGTGAGCTGACCCTGTAAAAGATTGTAGGTGAGGGCCTGCTAGTGAGCTGACCCTCTAAAAGGTTGTAGGTGAGGTCCTGCAGGTGAGCTGACCTTCAAAAACATTATATGTGAGGGCCTGCTAGTGAGCTGACCCTCTAAAAGGTTGTAGGTGAGGGCCTAAACGTGATCTGACCCTGTAAAAAATTATATGCGAGGGCCTGCAGGTGAGCTGACCCTGTAAAAGATTGTAGGAGAGGGCCTGCTGGTGAGCTAATCCTCAAAAAAATTATATGCGAGGGCCTACAGGTGAGCTGACACTGTAAAAGATTGTAGGTGAGGGCCTGCAGGTGAGCTGACCTTCAAAAGCATTATATGCGAGGGCCTGCAAGTGAGCTGACCCTCTAAAACATTATATACGAGGGCTTATAGGTGAGCTGACCCTCTAAAACATTATATACGAGGGCTTATAGGTGAGCTGACCCTGTAAAAGATTATTGGTGAGGACCTGCTAGTCATCTGACCCTCTAAAAGTTTGTAGGTGAGGGTCTGCAGGTGAGGTAACCCTCTAAAACATTATATACAAGGGTTTACAGGTGAGATTATAGGTGAGGGCCTGCAGGTGAGCTGACCCTGTAAAAGATTGTAGGTGAGGGCCTGCTGGTGAGCTGACCCTCTAAAAGGTTGTAGGTGAGGGCCTGCAGGTGAGCTGACCCTGTAAAACATTATATGTGAGGGCCTAAAGGTGAGCTGACCCTGTAAAAGATTGTAGGTGAGGACCTGCTGGTGAGCTGACCCTCTAAAAGGTTGTAGGTGAGGGCCTGCAGGTGAGCTGACCCTGTAAAACATTTTATGCAAGGGACTGCAGGTGAACTGATGCTGTAAAAGATTTTAGGTGAGGGCATGCTGCTGAGCTGACCCTCTAAAAGGTTGTAGGTGAGTGCCTGCAGGTGAGCTGACCTTCTAAACATTATATGTGAGGGCCTGCAGGTGATCTGACCCTATAAAAATGTATATGCGAGGACCTGCAGGTGAGCCGACCATGTAAAAGATTATAGGTGAGGTCCTAAAGGTGAGCTGACCCTGTAAAAGATTGTAGGGGAGGGTCTGCTGGTGAGCTGACTCTCTAAAAGATTGTAGGTGAGGGCCTGCTGGTGTGCTGACCCTCTAAAACATTATATGCGAGGGCCTGCAGGTGAGCTGACCCTCTAAATCATTAAATACGAGGGCTTACAGGTGAGCTGACCCTTTAAAAGATTATAGGTGAGGGCCTGCTAGTGATCTGACCCTCTAAAAGTTTGTAGGTGAGAGTCTATAGGTGAGCTAACCCTCTAAAACATTATATACGAAGGCTTATAGGTGAGCTGACCCTGTAAAAGATTATAGTTGAGATCTTGCTAGTAAGCTGACTCTCTAAAAGGTTGTAGGTGAGGGCCAGCATGTGAGCTGACCCTGTAAAACATTATATGCGAGGGCCTGCAGGTGAGCTGACCCTGTAAAAGATTATAGGTGAGGGCCTAAAGGTGAGCTGACCCTGTAAAAGATTGTAGGTGAGGTTTTTCTGTTGAGATGACCCTATAAAAATTATGCGCGAGGGCCTGCAGGTGAGATGACCCTGTAAAAGATTGTATGTGAGGGCCTGCTGGAGAGCAAGGGCATTATTTGCGACGAATAAGCATGTTGATATGATGGAAGAGGAGGAGGAGGATGAGAAAAGGAAGATTCAACCATATACCCTTTTTTGTGTTGGAAGGGGTACATGGGAATACAGTGTATTCAGTACATTATAAACAACACATTTAAAGTGCCTTCCTCTGGTGGAGTCGAGAAGTCAGGGGCAATTCAGGCCTTGTTCTTTTTTATGAGTCAACCTGTCAGCATTTTCAGTTGACAGGCGCCTACGCTTATCTGTTATAATGCCACCAACAGCACTAAATACAAGCTCAGACAAAACGCTGGCGGCAGGACAGGCCAGAACCTCCAAGGCGTAGAGCCAGTTCGTGCCACGTGTCCACGTGCTTGGACACCCAGTAGTTGTAAGGCACTGAGGGATCATTGAGAACGCTGACACGGTCTGCTATGAACTCCTTCACCATCTTCCAAAATTTTTCCCTCCTTGTGGCGCTAGGCCGCACATCAGGGTGAGGGTGCTGGCGGGGTGTCATGAAACTGTCCCAGGCTTTGGAGAGTGTTACCCTGCCTCTGTTGGAACTGCTGTGTGTTCCGCTTGTCTCCCCTCCTCGCTTGGCAAAGGAACTACAGACTGTGCCGCCAGCATTGTCAGATGGAAATTTTGGGAGCCTTTTTTTAACAAGGATCATAAGGTATTGAACCGTTTTTCTCATCCTCTCCACCAGAGGAATGAGAGATGAGAAGTTCTCTTTGTAGCGGGGGTCAAGAAGGGTGAACAACCAGTAATCCATGTTTTCTAAAATGCGTATAACGTGCGGGTCGCGGGAAAAGCAGCTCAACATGAAGTCAGCCGTGTGAGCCAGAGTACCAACAGGCAATCACGCTCAATCTCCTCATCCTCTTCTTCTGCCCACCCATGCAGAACAGATGGAATTAAACTTCCATGGGTACTACCCTCTGTAGTAGAGGCAACCGTCTCCTGCTTCTCGTCCTCTTCTTCATTGTCCACTTCGTGCTGAGAATACGAACTGAGGGTGGTCTGGCTATCACCCTGTGTAATTTCTTCCCCCATTTCCTCTTCCACATGCAAAGTGTCGTACTTAATTGTGAGCAGCGAGCGTTTGAGTAGACACATAAGTGGGATGGTTACGCTGATAATAGCGTTATCGACACTCACCATCTGTGCTGATTCCTCAAAGTTTCTTAAAACCTCACAGAGGTCAGACATCCATGCCCACTCCTCGCTTGTGAATAGCGGAAGCTGACTGGAAAGGCGACAACCATGTTGCAGCTGATATTCCATTACTGCCCTCTGCTGCTCACAAAGCCTGGCCAACATGTGCAACGTCAAGTTCCAGCGTGTGCTCACGTCGCACAACAGCCAGTGAGCTGGCAATTTCCAGCGCTGCTGCAGCATTGACAGACCAACTCAAGTTGTCGATGACTTGGGGAAATGTGCAAACACACAGCGCTACTTCACCAGTAGCTCAGGCAAATTGGGGTAGGTTTTGAGAAACCGCTGAACCACTAAGTTTAAGACGTGGGCTAGGCATGGGATGTGTGTGAGCTTGCCGAGCTCCAAAGACGCCACCAAGTTACGGCCATTATCAGACACAACCATGCCTGGTTGTAGGTTAAGTGACGAGAGCCACAGATCAGTTTGGTCTCTTTTCCCCTGTCACAGCTCTGCAGCGGTGTGCTGTTCGTCACCTAAGCATATTAGCTTCAGCAGGGCCGCTTTCCCACTGCAGTGCTACACTGCTTCCAGCTATCGACTGATGACTGACTGGCGCTGCACACGGATAATTCGGAGGAGAAGTGGGGTTTGGAGCCACTAACATACTGTAGGTGCGGGTGGAAACCATGATCGACGTAGGGCCTGCAATCCTTGGCGTTGGTAGCACCTGTGCCATCACAGGGTACAACTCGCTCCCGGCCTCCACAACATTCACCCAGTGTGCCATCAGGGAAATGTAGCATCCCTGGCCAAATGCACTTGTCCATGTGTCCGTGGTTAAGTGGACCTTCCCAGTAATTGCGTTGATTAGGGCACGTTTTGATGTTACGGGACACATGTTGGTGTAAGGTGGACATGGCACTCTTTGAAAAATAGTGGTGGCTAGGGACTGCGTAATGCGAGACAGCTGCTGACATCAGGCTGCAGAAGGCCTCAGTGTCCACAAACCTAAATGGCAACATTTCCAGGGCTAGTAATTTGGAAAGCTGTGGGTGGGTGGCTGGGTATTTGCACTTGTGTTCAAAGGCCTGGGGTGGTCGCTGATGGTGCTTGCGAAGGTCCAGGTGCAGAGCAGGAGACATCCGGGCCTGTGCCTTCGACAGGGGATTGGCTAGCACATAACATAGGAGAAGAGGAGGCAGTGGTGTGACCCGCAGACACAGATTGTGGACCCAGGCGTTCGTCCCACGCTGGTGGTAAGGTTGCTAGTGTTCACGCCCCGGCTCATTTTGGTATGGCATAGGTTGCAAACCACTATTCTTTTGCCGTCTGCACTTCCCTCAAAAAAGCGCCATACTGCGGAACACCTACCCCTTGGCAAGGGAGATTTCCGCAAGGAGGTGCTCCGTGGAACAGTTGTGGACATGTTTGGTGTGGCACACCTAATCCCTTTTGCCACCCCACTGCCTCTTCCACCCTGTTGATGTTCTGCAGATCCCTCCCCCTCTGTACTGCTGTCCTCGCTCGGCTTTCCACCTTCCCAGGTTGGGTCATTGACTTCATCGTCCACCACCTCCTCTTCCACTTCCTCACTCTGCTCATCCTCCTGACTTGTTGACCTAACCACAACCTCAGTGATTGACAACTGTGTCTCATCCTCTTCATCAACCTCTTGAGACACTAATTGCCGTGGACTTATTGGCAACTGTGTCTCATCATCATCCACCTCATTAAACAGTAATTGCCATTCCCCACTGTCATCTTCTTGTGACTGTGGATGCTCAAGAGCTTGGGAATCAGGGCACAAGATCTGTCCTTCTTCAAGCGTGCTTGGCGAGAGGGGCAAATCAAGGAATGGTGATGAAAAGAGGTCCTCGGAATATCCGAGTGTGGGATCACTTGTTTGCCCAGACTCTCCATGGTGGGAGGAAGGAGGATCAAGACTGGACTTGGTGGAAGACAGGGTGGTGCTTAACCGACTGTAAGCATTATCTGCTGCAATCCAACCGAGCATCTGGTCGCACTGGTCTGACTGGGACATAAAGCTAGGTATCGTGGATGATTGTTTTTCTTGTGCTCTGGCAGCAGGCTCAGTTTCAACGCTTCCAGGGCCACAGCCTCTGCGTGCACCATCAGCATCACGGCCACTTCCCTACCTCTTACTGGTCGCCTTCATATTAAATGTTATATATGCTTGAAAGTATGTCACATGTACAGTAGCATAGGATTTGGAAGTGTATGCGGCCAAAAATTTCTAAAGGTATTTTAGATGTGGAAACGTCACACAGGAGATATCCCGCAGATAATGTCAATGCTGTCACCAGCAGCTAATAAAAGATGACAGGGAAGGTCACAGGTATTTAGGATGAGGAAACGTTATACAGGAAAGGTACCACCGGTAATGTCACTGCCCGCAGTGTCTATGGAAAAAGTACACTGCATGTCACAGATTAAAAAAAATCGGCGCACATGTTATACTGGAGATGTGCCCCTGGTAATGTCACTGTCAGAAGCGAATACCGTCTATTGACAAAGTGCGCTGTATGTCACAGATTCATGTTTTTAAACGCACACGTTACACTTTAGATGTGGCACTGATAATGTCACTGTCAGAAGCGGACACTGTCTATTGACAAAGTACACTGTATGTCACAGATACATTTTTTAAACGCACACATTACACTGCAGATGTGGCACTGGCAATGTCACTGTCAGAAGCAGACACCATCTATTGAAAAAGTGCAATGTATGTCAGACACATTTTTTAAGCGCACACGTTACACTGCAGATGTGGCACTGGTAATGTCTCTGTCCGCATCGGACACCGTCTACGGAAAATGTACAGTGGATGTCACTGATATTTTTTGGATGTGCACACTTTACACTAGAGATGTGGCTCAGCTAATGTCACTGTCTGCAGCGGCCTAACTATTGCACGCTATTTAGCGTAGGATGCGCTTAAAACAGATATTGCTGCCACACACAATAGTCCTTAAAAGGACTTTTGGGTCTGTAAAGTTTTAGCTATTTTGCGCAGTTTGCGCTGAAAATAGATATTGCTGCTGCCACACACAATAGTCCTTAAAAGGTCTTTTCGGTCTGTAAAGTTTTAGCAATTTAGCGCAGGTTGCGCAAAAAATATAGAATGCAGTTACCACACACAATAGTCCTTAAAAGAACTTTTGGGTCTCTGAAAAGTTTTTGTAATAAAAATATTCTTATATCACTCCCTACACTGTCTGTCCCTTCCTCAGCACAGCTCTCCCTGACTAAGGCCTCTTTCACACTACCGTTTTTTGTTTCCGTTTGGGGGGCGATTTTTGCGTTCCGTATACAGTCCGTATACGGAACCATTCATTTCAATGGTTCCGGAAAAAAAAAACTGAATGTACTCCGTATGCATTCCGTTTCCGTATTTCCGTTCCGTTGAAAGATAGATGTCCTATTATTGCCCGCAAATCACGTTCCGTGGCTCCATTCAAGTCAATGGGTCCGCCCAAAAAATTGAACACATGCGGAAATGCATCGGTATGTCTTCCGTATCCGTTCCGTTTTTTCTGAACCATCCATTGAAAATGTTATACCCAGCCCAATTTTTTCTATGTAATTACTGTATACTGTATATGCCATACGGAAAAACGGAATGGAAAAACGGAACGGAAACGGAAACAAAAAAACGGAACAGCGGATCCGTGAAAAACGGACCGCAAAACACTGAAATAGCCATATGGTAGTGTGAAAGAGGCCTAAGACTGAGCCGAACATGAGTCATTGGGTACTATATAACACCCGATAACACGTTTTGGCCAGCCAATCACGGTAATGCCAGCAGCCAACATGGCTACGGCATTACAGTAAGGGCAGTACTTAACTGCACGTTTATTGGCTGCGAACTGGTGTTCGGCTGAGCATGCTCAATCAACACTAATATGCTCCATTCAGGGAGAATGTTATTTTCCCCAAATGAACCATGGCCATCATAATCTTTCCATTGTTGCTGACCACCTTGCCCCATTGGATTTGGCAGGGAGACAGCTAGCAGGATATTTGCTGCAAGATGCAGACTAGCTAGTGATTGGGTGTGTGGCTACTCTCACACATTTGATAGAAGGGAGAGTGGGAGCATAACTCTGACCTGCTGCTGTTGGGGGCAGGAGGATGTCCATGGAGGAGAAGGAGGCAGATAACACCAAGCAACAATGATTTTGCTACTGAGAGAAATACATGTGATTTATACTAACATGAGTGCACTGATTCCAAATATGAACTCGAAATTTGCCTAAGATGTCTAGATTTTAACCCCTTAAGGACCCTGGGATTTTCCATTTTTGCATTTTCGTTTTTCACTCCCCGCATTCCCATAGTCTTAACTTTTTTATTTTTCCATTCACATAGGCTTATGAGGGCTAATGGTTACAACGATACCACAGTTGTATAATTTTTCTTTCGTTTTGATACCCCAATTTTTTTTTTAAACCTTTGAGGAAAAAAAAAAACCTTGCTGGCTAAATTTAGACCATTTTCTACACCTAAAACAGGTGTAGAAAATGATAAATGAGACGGGCCTACCGGCCTGTCCTCTTCAGCCCGCTCGTGCCACGCCCCCCTTTTTTAGACCTGACGTAATCAGGGAAAAGTCGCAGATTGCGGAAAACTGGCATATATCACTTAGTAAATGCCCCCTATAGGTTTTATTATCCAAATAAAATGACAAAGATACAAAATAAACGACGATAACAAAATGTAAACAACTAAAAACTGTTTTTAAAAGTCTGTATAATGCATTTCAGGGCTTGGACCCTTCTTCAGAAGCTGAACTGTGATATGTCATATTGAGCTCTTTACCCGGCCCCTCCTAATTCTTGTATTTGCCACTGTCACTACCGTTGCCCTTACTGCCACCAATGTGGGTACAGGTGCCATTACTACCACCACCACGAACACAGCTATGCAAGGGGTTCCCCGACTCCCCCTGAATCTCCTCCTCAGAGCAGCGCAAACACTTCTCACACAACTCATCAACAGGGAGACTCTCTGACTATCTTCCATAGTGCATGGTGGGGTTTTGTTGCCTCTTCTTAGGAAAAAAGAAGGTGCCCCACTGGAAGGGGACAGTGATGACAGAGCACATGCAACTGAAAGGCTTCTCTGTGGTTGCAAGGAGGAGAATCAGGGGAAATGCTGACCCTTGGCCCCAAGGCATGGTGCTAAACAGAGGTAACCGCCACATCCTGCTGTAACTGAGAGGAGAAGTAAGCCATCCAGTTCACAATCTCAAACCTCTTTATCCAATTGGGGTGGAGTTATAAGAAACACCCTTAATTCCTACACAGTTTTATGGGTTTAGTTTTTACAGCATTTTCTATCTGGTAAAACTGACCTGTTACTTTCATTCTCTGGGTCAGTACGATTACAACAATTACACATATGTGTACTTTTTTTAGCATTTTAATACTCAAATAAAATTCTGACTTTTTTTTTTCTTCTTTGCATTACCATATTGTGAGCCCCATAACTTTTTTATTTTTATGTGGGTGACATTTTGAAATACCCGACAGCCAATGTGAATCTAAGTGAGGCGGTCAGGAAGGTCATAAACACAACGCACACCGCTATTGCCATTAAAGGGGTTCTGCACTGTTCTCCTCTGGATAGATCATTAGCATCTGATTGGCGGGGGTCCGACACAGGGACCCCCGCCAATCAGCTGTTTAAGAAGGCAGCGGCGCTCCAGCAGCGCCGCGGCCTTTTCACTGTTTACCGCCGGCCCAGTGACATCATGACTAGTATCACTGGCCTGGGCAGGGCTAAGCTCTATTCACTTGAATGGAGCTAAGCCCCGCCCAGGCAAGTTGATACTAGTCGTGACGTCACTGAGCCAGCGGTAAACAGTGAGAAGGCCACGGCGCTGCTATAGCGCCACTGCCTTCTCAAACAGCTGATTGGCGGGGGTCGCGGGTGTCGGACCCCCGCCGATCAGGTGCTGATGATCTATCCAGAGGATAGATCATCAGTTTAAACAAAGTGTAGAACCCCTTTAATAATAGTAATAATGCAATGATTGCAGTGACATGTGGTTAAACTACACAATCTGTTGCAGTAATACTGGCCTTCACTAAATCTCAGATGTGACAATGCAATTTTTTTTGTAGTGATGTGAAAACTCTTTTAAAACTATACACCGTGATGGAGTAATACCTTCACTAACACAGTTATAATTTGCGTTACTGATATCAAATGCGACTTAGTTGCTGTATTCTATCTACCCATTATCTTTGCTACAATGTACAAAGTGTTCAGTAATACGGCTATCATAAAGACATTATGATTGCCATATTATTATTGCGGTTAAATAATTGAAAGTTATTTTTACAAGGAATAACGTGTTCACTAAAATTCTAGTGTGACAATCCAATATTTTTGCTGTGATGATAAACTTCTTTTGAACTAGACGCAGTGATGCAGTAGTGCCTTTACTAACATGGTTATGTAGAATGGATCAGCTAAACGGTCTTTTTTAAACAAGCATGCTCCACAGCGGGACGTGAACAATTCACAAACTGCTAAATTTTCTGAAATACTGCCACCCTAGGCCCCAAAAAATCACCCCTTTTACCCATAACAGTGAGGGATATGTGTGCAGCCTATCACACACCATAAATACCCACCACGCCATCTCTTTTATGATCTATGCGCTGCTGGTGTCGAAAATGGTAAATGGTTATAATAGTATGACTCGACTGTGTATGTTGACCAAAATGGTTGCATTAGAAAACTTGTGCTAGGTATGATATAGGCTCAAAAATCTTATATTATAGAGCAAAATAATACATTCACCTGTATAGACCGTTTAATAATATTTCCATCACTTGCTGTCATTGAACTGAAGGCATCAATTAAACCATTTGCATCCACTTTATCTGAGCATAAGAACGTTTTTCCACCTGAAAGAAATCCAGAATTGCATTATTCCTCTGTGCACAGATTATCTGTCTGTAGAAAACTATATGTATGGTACTTGCTATTAATGAGTTGCCATATTTTATAGACAATAGTATTCCTTGGACTAAAAGACACTCCCCATAATAACGGTCACATGCGCACAACCATATGTTCGGTCTACATCCGATCTGCGCGTTTTGTGGATCAGATGCAGGCCCATTCTTTTCGAAGGGGGCACAAAAGATGTGGACAGCACATGGTATGTTCGTTCTGGAGTGCCACAAAAAAGATATTTTGCAGACAAAGATAGGACGTTTCTAAAAGAGTTTAAAGAAAATGGAATCCATGTTTTGCGGATCTGCAATTTGCGGACCGCGAAACGGATAAGGTCATATGCACAAGCCCTAAGAAGCATGAAAGAAGAGAAAATATTTTTTTTTACTATACATTTCCAATGGATAATATTCAGATGATATGGCACATATACACTACCACAGTACCCCACAACATTGCCAGTCATGGAGCCCACACTGAAATGCCAGCACAGTGCCCCACCACATTGCAAGTGGTGTGGAGAAGAAGGAGTAAACGAGGCTAGACAAAGCGCAGACCGCACTGAACGGCCGTCGCTGCTCTCTGATGTTGCCCACATACCTAAACTGTATGGATATTTCATTGCAATAAAGGATTGCAATTTTGTTCAAGTGGTGAGTGTTGCTACTTTCTTTCTTCTTATGGAAAGGGTTAACAATGCATCTGCTCTGAACTGTTAAAGAAGAACTCCTGCAGATATAATACTAATCTCCAGCAATATTCTTGCAGTTTAACATGTTTCATCCCAGCTTAGTAGCATCCATATATTTTGAACCCATTCATCATGGCAGCTGTGTCATGTGATCCCTGTCTGACTACCAGCCCAGAACTAGTCCTTTGGTAGACCGCAGGTCGGTCACTACTGTGGGTAAAGTATGTGTCACGCCCTGCGAGAGGCCTGAGAAGATCTGACAGACTTGCTGCACATTAGTCTATCTGACAGATTGTTCTGTTTCTCAAGGTTGTGGTTTTGGGCAGGATCCCACCTCTCCACAGGTTCTGCTCATTAGTTATTTAGTAGGCTAGTTATACCTGCCTCTCACTATAGCCCTTGCAGTTTATATTTGCTTCTGGAGTTCTCAGTTGGTGTTTGGTGGATCTCCTGCTCCCCGTCCGTCTTAAAACTAAGTCCCATTCCTTCCCTTTTGTTGTGTGTTCTGGCTTGGCCTCAGGAAGACTGCTGGCTCCTGCACCTTGCGCTAGGAACCGGTTGTCTTATATCCAGCTCCCTAGCTGAGGGTTTGTTTCAGTTTCAGCTAGGCTTAGGTTCCAGCTCATGAGCACTTCCACCCTAAGGATTTGCTCATGTTGTTAGCAGTCAGGGAAAGACTCAGGGATTGTCAGGTGGTGACCTTTCCCTGTTCCCTAACTTTGAGGCCTAGTCTGGTGTTCTGTTGCTTTAGTTGTATTAGGTTTGCTTCCCTTCCCCCACCTACCATGACAGTAGTCACATGATGCCGAGAGAGGTGATGGTGAAAAGCGGCATTAAAGAAGTTTCCTGGGATTATCAAATTGATGACCTATCTTCAGGCCCATATGATAGCAGCTGTGCTTTGTATCACAGCTCAGGACCATTCACTTGAATGGGATTGAGCTGTTCCTAGGGCATTATCAAATGTGATCTGAGTATACCTTAGAAAGGTTAAAACGTAACTTTTAATTAGTTATTAAGATAAATCGGATGGTAATTGTTTAAAGGAATAATAATGGGGGTGACTAGGTGTAACTAGGTCAGCGTATATTGATTCGGTTCGCTGGGTATGTCTAATAATCAATGTTGGTGGGTGTCTCCTAAGTATCTCTACAGCCTAGATCTGCTGTCCCTAAAAGAATCTGGTCTAGAATTGGGGATACTAGCGTGGCTGTAGTTGGAGCACCCGGCATGTGACCTATAAAAGGGACGTTACTGGTCTACAAAGAGACCTCAGCGCTCACTGAGCACCACAGTATCTCCATACAATGGATCGGTGGGGGTCCCTGGAGTCTGACCCCACCAATCTCATATTGATGACCTATCTGAGAATAGTGTTGATCGCGAATATTCTAATTGCTAATTCTTATCGCGAATATCAGCACTTCGAGAATTCTCAAAAAAAAATATATATATAGTGCTATATATTCGTAATCGTGAATATTCAAGTTTTTTTTTTCATCAGTAACCTCCCTTCTTGCTTGTGGGCCAATGAGAAGGCTGCAATATCTTTGTCAGAGCTTAGCAACTTCCCTAGCAACCAATAGGAAAGCTGCCTACCCCTTACTATATAAGAAACTCCACAGCAGCCATTTACTGTAGATTTTTGCAGTTCTGAGAGAGAGAGACAGCAGTGTCATTGCTGTGCTCTGTGCTTTTCTGTGTCATTACATTAGATAGTTATTTAGCTTATATGTATAATACAGATAGTTAGTGGGAGATAGTCAGTGTAGGTTATATCCTGATATAGTGTAGCTGATAGGCTCCAGTGCAGGGTGTTAGGTAGTGTGATAGCTTCTGCTGTCCATACATACATGCTACAGACATAGTGCTGGGATGTCACAACAATACATAGTGCACCAATCAGTAATATGTACTCAGACCTGATAAAATGTGAAGTTGCATGTATTGCGCAAAAAATATGCGCATCATTAGTGCTGATTTGCGCAATAGCAAAAATAATGACTGGAGATCACGAATTCTAGAATTTGCAAACTTATTGTGAATATTATGTGAAAAATGTGTGAAATATTGCAAAAAAGAATATAGCCTATGCCGCTCATCACTATCTGAGAATAGCTGATCAATATGATAATCCCAGAAAACCCCTTTAAGGAAAGTGCTACATTTTCTTTAAAGCAGTTCTGTGTCGTATGTTTCTATGGTCATGTACTTGCATTTTATGCCAGTTTTATGCCAGTTTTCTCGTGGTCAATATAAGCAAGTTTCCAGTTTACAGAAAGTGTAATATGACTCTGCCAGTCTTAGTAAACCTTCTCCATAGACTTTAGTGATTGCCTGTAGCAGTTACATGACTAGTTGTAGACCATCATCAAAGGCGGTCCTGTGGGTACAACCCCTTTAATATAGGACTCTTAGATTTCTATGGCTGCCATATTATGCCTCCATACAGTACAACTCAGAGGTCATGTAGTTATATTCCACTAGTAGTGCATGAGATCTAGTACGAACTGTAGATTTTTTACAGTGCTCACCTGTAGTTTTTGCAATGTCTTGAAGTTTTGGTTCTTCCCTAGGTCCGACGAATATGACATGAATTATGGCACCGCTCGCTAAAATTTGTGGGACGCAAATGTTGGTATCAGAATTGTCTTCTCCATCTGATAGTAATATGACTTCAGTTCCATCAGATGAGCCAGTCAGTCCTTTATTTACCTGTGTGGTAACATGGGATATAAAGGATACATATTAACCATTTCTTTTGTTTTATATGAAGAATATAACATTTAGAAAATAATTTTTTTACTCCTTTCTCGTTCAGTTTCAGAAGTGAACCATAGTTAACCACCAGGTCACTGCATAGGTGTCCATGGTCCATATCTTTTGTGTGTTGGACACTAGTGATGAGCAGAAGCGGCAATATTCGAATTCGCTATATTTTGCAAATGTTTTGTAGAATATTCATCATATAATCGCAAATTCAAAATTATATTCATGATTGAGAAAATCGGCAATGTATTATTCGCGTAATGCGCGCGAAATACAGGTGTGGGTCACTTATGCTACATTTTTCAAGCTGGTATAAGTTTCCTGAGACGGAAGAAAATGGTTGGCACCGGCAGAACATTAGAATAGCTTTTTATGCAGATAGAGTGCTCCAATATATTTGCCCTTGTGAATTTACGTCAATTAATGATGCGCATATTTTTTCGCAATATGTGCAACTTCACATTTTTAGCAGGTCTGACTACATATTACTGATTGGTGCACTAAGTATTGTTGTGAACTTGTGACATCACAGCACTATGTCTGTAGCATGTATGTATGGACAGCAGAACCTATCAGCTACACTATATCACTATCTAACCTTCACTGATTATCTCCCGCTAACTATCTGTATTATATATATATGTATTAACTGTCTAATGTAATAACACAAAGCACAGAGCACAGTAATGACACTGCTGTCTCTTTTATAACTGCAATAAACTTTAGAAAATGGCTGCTGGGGAGGTTCTTATATAGTAAGGAGTAGGCAACTTTTCTATTGGTTGCTAGGGATGTTGCTAAACTGTGACAAAGCCTTCTCATTGGCCCACTAGCTAGAAGAAGGGAGGGATGATCACCTGATGTGTACTGTGTTAAAAAACAACAACAAAAAATAAAAATATTCGGCATTACGAATATATAGCACTATATTCTAAATATGCCAATATTCACGATAAAAAAACAAAATATTCGCGCTCAACACTATTGGACACCTCATGGGCTGTCACATGGGTTTATTTATTAAGACACATGGGGTTACTATAATAATAACCCCCATATGCCTCAGCGTATAACAAAAATGAAGCACAGTAGGGTTACTAATGTGAGACACACGCAGGTACTAAGTTAGTAACCCCATGAGCTAGTAAACCCATGTCTTTTTCTAAATAATAATGCCTGTAAAATTCCCACAACCTGCACAGGGTACAGGGGAGACAGAGAGGGCACAGACAGGATGGAAGCATGCCGCTGATGTCTTTGTCTGATACAGTAACACATTTCTGCTGCCTTTAAATACCCCCCTTTCTCATCCCTTTTTACTTCCCTCCTGCTGTCTCCCTCAACTTTTATTCAGTAGGTGGCACTGATTGGTCACACGATGGAGGAGAAACATTTCCCCCTGTTGCAGCAGTACCTACACGTTAATGTGTTTTGGCACTGAAAGCATGCTTAGGGCATATTTGCACAATGACGTTGTGCTGTAGAACTACTGTGTAGTCGGTAAGTCAAAGTTCTCACTCCGACTCCGACTCCTGCTTTTTATCACACTCCAACTCAGACTTCACCTTCAGCTCCTTTATAAAGTCTATTATGAAAGTAATCAGGTTACTTAAAGGGGTCGTGTCACTTCAGCAAATAGCGTTTATCGTGTAGAGAAAGTTAATATAATGCACTTACTAATGTATTGTGATTGTCCATATTGTCTCCTTTACTGGCTGGATTCATTTTTCCATCACATTACACTTCTCGTTTCCATGGTTACGGCCACCCTACAATCCATCAGCGGTGGTCGTCCTTGCACACTATAGGAAAAAGTGCTGGCCTTCTTGGTGTCTGCGATAATGGGAGCTTACATAGGCTAGTGCTTTTTTCTATAGTGTGCATGTACGGCCACCACTGATGAACTGCAGGGTGGTCGCAACCATGGAAACAAGCAGTGTATAATGTGATGGAAAAATGAATCCAGCCAGCAATATGGACAATCACAATACAGTTAGTAAGTGCCTTGTATTAACTTTCTCTACATAATAAGTGCTATTTGCTGAAGTGACAAAACCCCTTTAAACCATATTTATTGGAATACAATTTCGGAAATTCGTCATATTTTCTATATTCTTGGTAGTAATAGGAAATACACTATGCATTTAAAAATGGGAACTTAAAGGGGTATCCAGGAATAGATATTAATGACCTATCCTCAGGATAGTGTTGAGTGTATCAAAGTTACCAATTCTGATGCTTAGTGGTAATAAATAGATTTTCCCTGAAATGGCAGTAAAAATGAAAAAAACTTTTTTTTTTATCTCATCCATTTGAGCGCAAATAGGCCGCCACAGCCATCTTGCTTGAAGATCCCAAACAGAATCTCGTGCGCGGTGAAATACGAGGTCACCATGCCGGCCAATGTGATGACGTCATCATGCGCTGGGGAAGATTTTGCACTGCATCTTCAAGCAAGATTGCCATGTCAGCCTCTTCATGCTCAATTGGATGAGTTAAGTACAATTTTTTTATTTTTTTTTAGGAGAAACAGGGGTCTAATGACAGGGGTCAGCGCAATTGCTGTTCCATGTCATTGCACCCACTACTTACAAAAAAATGTAAACTTCAGCGAAGCAGCCAAATCGAATTTTTAAGAACTTCGTCTAGTTATCTTAAATAAAGTATTTTTTTTCTGCATTTGCCTACTCAATAGTAATAGGACAGGTCAGGGTTAAACACTTTGATTCAACCCCTTTTTGGTTTTCAGGATGAGATGGTCCACCTGGTCCATTGATTTCCAGTGGTGCTACAGAGAGGATCTATGTTTTGTGAGTTATTCAGAGCTAGGTCCAAGTCTCAGTAAACCATCATATCTGAGACTATAACTACTCAAATTGGCTATTCCACCACCAATAGTGCTACAGAGAGAGAGAGAGAGAGAGAGAGAGAAAGAGAGAGAAAGAGAGAAAGGAAATTGGAAGGTCTAGAATCTGCAAGGCCATGCATTCGAATCAGACAGCAAGGTATTGTGCACTTTTATGCTAATTCACCTTTCCACAATTTGAGACAAGTTTGGCCAGTCACGTCTTAAATCTGTACCCCTCAGCTGAGAATTACAGAACCTATACAAAAAATACATGCCTAAGGTTCACCAGACAGACTTTAAAAAGACAGAGAGAAGGAATACTACAACCCCCATTATTGCTGCTATCCATCCCTACATTTCTATTGCAAAAGAATGGTGGACTACGGTTGGAATTGTGCCTTTATACTGTTAGAAGACATACTATACCTATTCTGTACTTTAATAAAAACAGATCTCCTAATTTGCACAAACTGGCCTGGTCACTGACTTCATCACCATTCGCCGGCAATTGCACCTGCAATCCACACCCATGGATCACACCCTGACAAAATGCTTAACACCAAGTGAAATTAAACTACCACCAGGCAGGAACCTTAACACCATGGTGTGCCCTTAGGAAAGGAAGGGTACATCCTCCGATCACTGCACAGCCCTAGGTAGCATTGGTGTAAGGATTGCCATTGTGATCTATGTGTACAACCATCCTTGGTAGGGTAATAACTACCACTCTTATCCTCCACTGCCACTGTACCCGCAGCCTGCGTCTGCTATAGAAAGAATCATTCATACCTACTCCTCACTTCTCTGGTCCTGCACGTTGGTTTCCATCTGTCTATCTTCTGGTCCATAGTTTGTTTACTTCCTCTCAGGCATGGGGATGAACATCTGCTCCGCTGCTGCCAGTGACAGGCTTCACAAGAGATACATCACTGACAAAACCAGTTTTTGGCTGCAGTGGATTAGAAGATCATGCCCATGCCAAGGACTAATTAAACAAGCCGCAGACCAGAAGATGGACACACGGGAGCCAGCACACAGGACCAGAGCAGTAGGGAGTAGGTAAGCATGATTTTTCTATAGCAGAGGCAGGTATAGGGCACTTGTGAAAAGTCACTTACTCCTGGACAGCTGCTTTAATGCTGTCTTTCTGTTCTTTCTAGCAGTTCTGAGATTACTACAATCATGCCCAGTAGTAAATGCCCTCCCCTGGTCTTTAGAGGAAGAACTTACCACTATGCATGTGCAGCACAGTTTCATGCATTGTAACTAAGGGGCCTAAGTTACGAACATGCAAACATATGGTGACATTTGCGCCCGCCATATTCTTTTACATTGTGAAGAACTTTGACCCGTGACACATCCATCAGGTGGTACAGGACAGCCAATTGAGACGTTTCAGCACATGGACATACCTCCTACCATATAAATAGACACGATCTGGCCGCCATTTTGCTGTGTGGAGCAGGGACAGACTCTTAGGGACAAAAACGCTATCAAATAGGTCCACAAAAGTCCTTTTAAGGACTGGTATAGGCGTGCAGTACAGATGGGTGTAATACACATAATATACTTTCTAACATAGAAAGCATATTATAGTGGATTTGTATTGCGCAGCAGTGGTGAGCGTTTCTGCCGCGATACTGCAGCTACATAGAGTGACAAATGCAATTATAAAAAATAATTATAACTGGTGTGATATACCAGTAGCTCCCCAAAAAAACTGATAGAAGCGGGGTGTTATATACCAATAATATACAGTCCTTATCAAAAGTTTAAGACCACTTAAAAAATGGCAAAAAATCATATTTAACATGGCTGGATCTTAACAAGGTTCCAATTAGAGCTTCAACATGCAACAAGAAGAAATAGGAGTGAGACAAAACATTTTTTGAGCATTCAAATTAATGAAAACAATGAATAAACTGAAATCAAAAGTTTAGGACCACACCTCCCAAAAACAAACAAAAAATAAATAAATACAAAACAGAAATACAACTTCCAAACATGAACTCAGTAATGAGTAGCTCCGCCGTTATTGTTGATCACTTCAAAAATTCGTTTCGGCATGCTTGATGCAAGCGTTTCCATGAGGTGAGTGGGAACATTTCTCCAAGTGGTTAAGACGGCCGCACGAAGGCCATCTACTGTCTGGAACTGTTGTCCATTTTTGTAAAATTCCTTTGCCATCCATCCCCAAAGGTTCTCAATTGGATTTAGATCACGGGAACACGCAGGATGGGCCAAAAGAATGATGTTATTCTCCTGGAAGAAGTCCCTTGTCCTGCGGGCATTGTGTACTGTAGCGTTGTCCTGTTGAAAAACCCAGTCGTTACCACACAGATGAGGGCCCTCAGTCATAAGGAATGCTCTCTGCAACATCTGGACATACCCAGCGGCCGTTTGACGCCCCTGCACTTCCTGAAGCTCCATTGTTCCACTGAAGGAAAAAGGCACCCCAGACCATTATGGCGCCCCCTCAACTGTGGCGCGTAGAAAACATCTCAGGTGGGATCTGCCTGTCATGCCAGTAACGTTGGAAACCATCAGGACCATCAAGGTTACATTTTTTCTCATCAGAGGATAAAACTTTCTTCCACCTTTGAATGTCCCATGTTTGGTGCTCTCTTGCAAAGTCCAAACAAGCAGTTCTGTGGCGTTCAAAGAGACAAGGTCTTTGAAGACGTTTTTTGTTTTTGAAGCCCTTCAGTCTCAGATGCTGTCTGATGGTTATGGGGCTGCAGTCAGCACCAGTAAGGGCCTTAATTTGGGTCGAGGATCGTCCAGTGTCTTGATGGACAGCCAATTGGATCCTCCGGCTCAGCGCTGGTGAATTTTTTTGGGGTCTTCCACTTGACTTTTTTGTTCCATAACCCTCAGAACCCTCAGGCTCGCTGTGAGAGACCCTGCTTATGCAGTTCAACAACAGACCACAGTTAAAAAAGAGAGTTTTTCTGCCTTTGCCATCACAACGTGTGACTACCTGACAGAAAATGACAAATTTGGCCTTTTAAAGGCATGTGGTCCTAAACTTTTGATCAGCTGAAAAACAGCCTGTTTCAGTTTATTTGGTTTTTTTTTTCATTAAATTGAATGCTCAAAAAATGTTGTCTCACTCACATTTCTTCTTGTTGCATGTTGAAGCTCTACTTGGAACCTTGTTAAGATCCAGCCATGCTAAATATGATTTTTTGCCATTTTTTAAGTGGTCTTAAACTTTTGATCAGGACTGTACTTTCTATATAGTGCATTTGGGTACAGCAGCATTTGTTTGCGGTTTTGCTGCGTTCCCACTGCTACACACAGTAACAACGGTATTGGAAAAATTATTATAGCTGGTGTGATATACCAGTCACCCCCAAAAAAACTGATAGAAATGGGGTGTTATATACCAATAATATACTTTCTATATAGTACATTTGGGTACTGTCACGGCTGAGGATGGGGAAAACCCTCAGCCGTGCGATGCCAGAAGATGGATGGTCAGTGCAAGGCCAGGACAGGAATCAGGGAGCAGGTCACCTCCTATCAATCCCTAATTCTGACCCTGTCTCCTAGCCTGTATGAGCCGACCCTGATGGTAGGAGGCTCATACTCCGGAACCTGATATTCCTGCTAGCCCTCAGGGTGGCCCTGGACTAGGAGCAGGGTAAGACGACCTGTTCCTCCTAGACACGGAGGAACAGGAGTCTCACTGGCTAAGCTATAAAGACAGGGGAAACAGAAACAGACATATGGCAATGGCAGGTAAGTGAGACTAGTACCACACCTACCTGCCACCGACACAAAGCCTGTAACCTATGTATAAGTGCTGCTGTCCACAACAACACAAGAGACACAGCACACAACACACATCACACGGGAAACCAGGAAACCATATGCTGCAATAAATAAAGACCAAATAAACATCTACTTAACACCATACATAAAGCTTATGACCACAAGGGTGGCCCCCACTGGCAGATGGTAACACACAGGCAGATGACTCCAGCTTACATAGCTGAAGTACCCCCACAGACTACTGCTCTCAGCAGAGGCTAAATAGCCCATGTAGCCACACCCACACAGACACACCCAGTGATCACACACACAGAAGGGAGTTACCCCTTCAAACACAAGGCAAGGGAAGACGGCCACTTAAAGGGGAAGTAAACACATAAACACACACTTCACCTGTTGCCGTGGGCAACGGCATGCGTGGAAACCATGTCCTGGGGATCAGCCATAGGACTGAGACACTGCCACCACATGCACACAACACCACACGTTGCCACGGGCAACCAAGTGAAGGAAAGTGTCACAAAACACACCATAGGCCATGACAGGTACAGAAGCATTTGTTTGCGGTTTCGCTGCGTTCCCACTGCTACACACAGTGACAAACGGTATTGGAAAAAATAATTATAACTGGTGTGCGCATGGGCGTACGCAAAAATTATATTGCCAATATTTTGCATTGAAAAAAATAATGAATGGAGATCGCAAATTCGAATAATACATCTGGTATGTCACTGTCCAGGTTGTGGGACTATTTGTGCACTTCTAGTAAATATTTCTTAGCTGCAAATATGAGCTGAAGGTGTTTCAGGTTCGCCTGCTATTAAAATGAATGTGACCCGCCGCGAACTTGCGGTTCGCGAACATTTGATCGCGTTCACGCACCGTCCTGGCAGATGTTCGTCCACTACTTGTCTCTATGTCCCTTTTTATATGTGCTTTTTACCTCCACATTCACCGCCCTGTTCCTCCTCCATTACCTTCCATCCACATCTGCCCCTCTCTCCTCCACTTCCCCATGTACAGCTCCCATGCTTTTTTCACCTTCCTTAATCTATTGAAACCATTGTGTCCCAGGGTGCAGCACAACAAGCTCTCCCACAAATCCTACAACCATTTGATTTTCCTCTCTTTACTTTTACTTCTTATTTCATGGGATATCTCTCTTAACCACCGCCCACCCTGCCTTTCACATCAACCCCCCCCCCCCCATCTCTCACAGAAACCTTGCAAACCTCATCAACGTTTGTTGTCCACCTTCTTTCCCCTCTTTTAACTGTGCGCTCTGCAATTCACAGTCAGTCTGTAACAAGCTCCCCTACATTCAAAACTTCTTTTTAACTAATTCTCTTAACCTGCTGGCCCTCACTGAAACCTGGATTTAGGAATCTGACATGGCTTCCTCTGCTGCTCTCTCCTTTGGCGGCCTACACTTCTCCCAGACCTGAGAACAGACATGGTGGTGGAGTTGGCATTCTCCTCTCCCTACAATGCACTTTCCAGGTCATCCCCCCAGTTCCATCACTCTCGTTCCCTTCTTTCGAGTTTCACACCCTCGGGCTCTTCCATCCCCTCCCCCTCAGAGTAGCGGTTGTATACCGTCCCCTTGGCTCACCCACCCAGTTCCTGGATCACTTTGCTGCCTGGCTGCCACACTTCCTGTCCTCAGAAATACCAACCCTTATCTTCGGAGACTTCAACATCCCCATAAACGGCCCCATTTCCCCATCTGATTCCCAGCTTCTCTCCCTAACCTCCTCTCTTGGCCTTTCTCAACTCTCTAACTCTCAGACACACTTGACTTGGTTTTCTCTCTACTCAATCTCCAACTTTAATAACTCTCCTCTCCCGCTTTCCCACCACAATATCCTCTCCTTCACTCTCACAAATCTTCACCCATCCCAGCACTCCCCTACCTATTACATGCACAGAAACCTACAGGCCATCGACCCTCATACACTTAGACACTTTACATGCATCATTGCCCCCAATCTCTTCCCTTTCCTGCCCCCATAAGGCTGCAAATCACTACAATGACACCTTAAGAAGCACCCTGGACAAAGTAACAACCCCTACCCTCAGAACCTTCAAACACAGACCAAAGCAACTCTGGCTTACATCGCAAACTTGCTCCCTCCAGCATTGCTCCAGGAGTGCTGAACGCCTATGGAGGAAAACTCGCACACCCAAGAATTTCCTCCATTACAAATCCATGCTGCAGACCTATAACTCTGCCCTCAACCTCGCTAAACAGACTTACTTCACCAATCTAATCTCCTCACTGTCTAACAACCCACAAAAACTCTTTGACACTTTCCAATCACTCCTCAGTCCTAAAGTTCAGGCACCCACCACAGACCTCTTGCTGAAGACTTAGCCGCCTACTTCACAGAGAAAATAGAACAAATCCGTCATGAAATCAGCTCCCAGCCACTAAGTGATATTCATCCCCCTCCCCCTCCGCATCTCCCCTGGCTCACTGTCCACATTTGACACAGTCACAGAAGATGAAGTCTCCAGGCTCCTCTCTTCTTCTCGTCCTACCACTTGCGCCTCTGATCCTATTCCCTCACACCTACTCCAGTCTCTCTCTCCGGCTGTCACCACTCACCTAACAAAAATCTTCAACCTCTCCCTCTCTTCTGGTATCTTCCCCTCCTCTTTCAAACACTCTATCATTACTCCATTAATAAAAAAAACATCTCTCGACCCATCCTGCACAACTAACTACAGACCAGTCTCCAATCTTCCCTTTATCTCTAAACTCCTGGAGCGTCTGGTCTACTCTCGCCTTATCCGCTATCTCTCTGATCACTCTCTCCTCAATCCTTTACAATCTGGTTTCGACCCCCTGCATTCGACAGAAACTCCCCTCACCAAAGTGACAAATGACCTCCTCACAGCAAAATGCAACGGTAACAGCTCTCTGCTCATTCTCCTTGACCTCTCTGCAGCTTTTGACACTGTAGACCACCATCTCCTACTCGCCATGCTCCAATCCATCGGCCAAACGGACACTGCCCTCTCCTGGTGTTCTTCCTATCTCTCTGGTCGCTCTTTCAGTGTATCATTCGCTGGCTCCACTTCCTTACCTCTCCCCCTCGCTGTTGGAGTTCCTCAGGGTTCAGTCCTAGGCCCTCTCCTCTTCTCCCTATACACAGCACCAATTGGACAGACCATCAGCAGATTTGGTTTCCAGTACCATCTCTATGCTGATGACACACAACTATACACTTCACCCCTTGACATCACACCTGCTGTATTACAGAACACCAGTGACTGTCTCTCTGCCATCTCTAACATTATGTCCTCTCTCTATCTGAAACTAAATCTTTCAAAAACGTAACTTCTTGTGTTCTCTCCATCTACTAACCTACCTGAACCTGATGTCTGCCTCTCGGTGTGCAACACCGTCATCACTCCTAGGCAGCACGCCTGCTGTCTCGGGGTGACTTTTGACACTGATCTTTCTTTCACCCCCTATATTCAATCTCTCTCCTGCTCATGTCGCCTGCACCTCAAAAACATCTCTAGTATCCGCCCCTTTCTCACTATGGAAACAGCAAAAACTCTCATTGTTGCCCTGATCCACTCCTGCCTTGATTACTGCAACTCACTATTCATTGGCCTCCCCCTCACCAGACTCTCCCCTCTCCAATCTATTCTTAATGCAGCAGCCAGGGTCACCTATCTGTCCAACTGCTACTCTGATGTCCTCTCCCCCCCCGTGTCAGTCATTGCACTGGCTACCCATACACTATAGAATCCAATTCAAACTGCTCGTCCTCACTCACAAAGCCCTCCACAGTGCTGCACCACCCTATATCTCTTTCCTCATCTCTGTCTACCACCCTACCCGTGCTCTGCGTTCAGCCAATGACTTACGACTTCCACAAAAATCCGAACCTCTTTCCCGGCTACAAGATTTCTCCTGAGCTGCACCGGTTCTCTGGAATGCCCTACCCCAAGAAATCAGGCTTAATCACAACATGCACAGTTTTAAGCGTTCACTAAAAACATATCTTTTCAGGGTGGCCTATCACCTCCCATAGCCCATTTATCATTCCCTGAAGCTGAGCCTCCACTGCACCCAGAAGCACTTCGTATATTGGCTGCTAAACGGCTCAAGTGGCTTTATACAGTATCTGTTCCCCTATTCTCCCAAGATGGCTGGACTATCGTATATAACAAGCACTTCTACCTATTGTGTCCCCCCTATCCCCTCATAGATTGTAAGCTCTTGCAAGCAGGGCCCTCATTCCTCTTGTAATAATCGACTTGTCTGTTGCTATGTTATTTATGACTGTTTGTACATGAACCCTTGAATTGTAAGGTGCTTCGGAATATGTTGGCGCTAGATAAATAAAGATTATTATTAAAAAAAGATTATTAGTAACTATTAAAATATAAAAAAATCTCCTATGCGGTGAACACCGTAACAGAAAAAAAATTATAAAAACGGCACCATTCAACATTTTTTTTTTTTGTCGCCTTATGCCCCAAAAAATAGGATAGGACTGCTCGATTATGGGCCGGACTTTACATAAAATGCGGAACGCTTTTTTGGGGGTTTTTTTTTGGTACTTTTTTATGGTATTGAAACCGGAGAGGTTAGGACTGATTTTCTATCTCCACTAAAACACCCTGCTTATCACTGTTTATAGTATAAGGACAGGAAACAACACAAGAGAGCTGAGAACTGATTATCCATCACCATTAGAACACCCTGGTTATTCCTGTTTATAGTATAAGGGACAGGAGGAAACACAGGAGAGGTTAGAACTGAGTATCTGTTACCAGAACACCCTGCTTATCACTGTTTATAGTATAAGGACAGTAGAGAACACTGGAAAAGTGAGAACAGATTCTTTATCGCCACTGGAATACCCTGCTTATCACTGTTTATAGTAAAAAGTCAGGGAAGAACACAGAAGAGACGAAAACTGATTATCTATCACCACTAGAACACCCTGCTTATCACTGTCTATAATATAAGGATGGGAAGAACTCAGGCGAGGTGAGAACTGATTATCATCTCTATAACACCTGTTTTCACTGTTTATAGTATATGGGACAGGTGAGAACACAGGAGAGGTGAGAACTGATTCTTTATCACCACTAGCACACCCTGCGTATCACTGTTTATAGTATAAGGACAGGGGATAACTTGGGAGAGGTGAGAATTTATTATCATCTCTAGAACATAACGCTTATCACTTTTTATAGTATAAGGACAGGGGAGAACACAGGAGAGGTAAGAACTGATAACATATCACTACTAGAACACCCTCCTAATAATTATTGATCGAGTAAGGGACAGGAGAGAATACAGAAGAGGGAAGAACGTATTATTTATCACCACTAGAACACCCTGCCTATCACTGTTAATAATATAAGGACAGGAGAGAACACAAGAGAGGTGATAACTTATTCTCTATCACCACTAGAACACCCTGCTTATTACTATTTATAGTATAAGGACAGGAGAGAACACAGGAGAAGTGAGTACTGATAATCTATCACCTACTAGAACACCCTGCTAATCACTATTTATAGTATAAGCACTGGGAGAACACAGAAGTGAGTATTGATAATCTATGACTACTAGAACACCCTCCTCATCATTGTTTATAGTATAAGAGACAGTAGAGAACACAGGAGAGATGAGAATTGATTCTTTATCACCACTAGCACACACTGCTTATCACTGTCTATAGTATAAGGACAGGGGATAACTCAGGAGAGGAGAGAACTGATTATGATCTCTAGAACACCCTGCTTACCACTGTTTATAGTATATGGGACAGGAGAGAAGACAGGAAAAGGAAGAACTCTTTATCTATCACCACTAGAACACCCTGCTTATCACTGTCTATAATATAAGGATGGGAAGACTCAGGCGAAGTGAGAACTGATTATCATCTCTATAACACCTGTTTTTCACTGTTTATAGTATATGGGACAGGTGAGAACACAGGAGAGGTGAGAACTGATTCTTTATCACCACTAGCACACCCTGCGTATCACTGTTTATAGTATAAGGACAGGGGAAAACTTGGGAGAGGTGAGAATTTATTATCATCTCTAGAACATAATGCTTATCACTTTTTATAGTATAAGGACAGGGGAGAACACAGGAGAGGTAAGAACTGATAACTAGAGTTGAGCGAACACCTGCATGTTCGGGTTCGAGAAGTTCGGCCGAACATCCCGGAAATGTTCGGGTTCGGGATCCGAACCCGATCCGAACTTCGTCCCGAACCCGAACCCCATTGAAGTCAATGGGGACCCGAACTTTTCGGCACTAAAAAGGCTGTAAAACAGCCCAGGAAAGAGCTAGAGGGCTGCAAAAGGCAGCAACATGTAGGTAAATCCCCTGCAAACAAATGTGGATAGGGAAATGAATTAAAATAAAAATTAAATAAATAAAAATTAACCAAAATCAATTGGAGAGAGGTTCCATAGCAGAGAATCTGGCTTCCCGTCACCCACCACTGGAACAGTCCATTCTCAGATATTTAGGCCCCGGCACCCAGGCAGAGGAGAGAGGTCCCGTAACAGACAATCTGGCTTCATGTCAGCAGAGAATCAGTCTGCATGTCATAGCAGAGAATGAGGCTTCACGTCAGCCACCACTGCAACAGTCCATTGGCATATATTTAGGCCCAGCACACACACAGGCAGAGGAGAGAGGTCCAGTAACAGAGAATCTGGCTTCATGTCAGCAGAGAATCAGTCTGCATGTCATAGCAGAGAATGAGGCTTCACGTCAGCCACCACTGCAACAGTCCATTGGCATATATTTAGGCCCAGCACACAGGCAGAGGAGGGAGGTCCCGTAACAGAGAATCTGTCTTCGTGTCAGCAGAGAATCAGTCTGCATGTCATAGCAGAGAATGAGGCTTCACGTCAGCCACCACTGCAACAGTCCATTGGCATATATTTAGGCCCAGCACACACACAGGCAGAGGAGAGAGGTCCCGTAACAGAGAATCTGGCTTCATGTCAGCAGAGAATCAGTCTGCATGTCATAGCAGAGAATGAGGCTTCACGTCAGCCACCACTGCAACAGTCCATTGGCATATATTTAGGCCTAGCACACAGGCAGAGCAGAGAGGTCCCGTAACAGACAATCTGGCTTCATGTCAGCAGAGAATCAGTCTGCATGTCATAGCAGAGAATGAGGCTTCACGTCACCCACCACTGCAACAGTCCATTGGCATATATTTAGGCCTAGCACACAGGCAGAGCAGAGAGGTCCCGTAACAGACAATCTGGCTTCATGACAGCAGAGAATCAGTCTGCATGTCATAGCAGAGAATGAGGCTTCACGTCACCCACCACTGCAACAGTCCATTGGCATATATTTAGGCCTAGCACACAGGCAGAGCAGAGAGGTCCCGTAACAGACAATCTGGCTTCATGACAGCAGAGAATCAGTCTGCATGTCATAGCAGAGAATGAGGCTTCACGTCACCCACCACTGCAACAGTCCATTGGCATATATTTAGGCCTAGCACACAGGCAGAGCAGAGAGGTCCCGTAACAGACAATCTGGCTTCATGTCAGCAGAGAATCAGTCTGCATGTCATAGCAGAGAATGAGGCTTCACGTCACCCACCACTGCAACAGTCCATTGGCATATATTTAGACCTAGCACACAGGCAGAGCAGAGAGGTCCCGTAACAGACAATCTGGCTTCATGACAGCAGAGAATCAGTCTGCATGTCATAGCAGAGAATGAGGCTTCACGTCACCCACCACTGCAACAGTCCATTGGCATATATTTAGGCCTAGCACACAGGCAGAGCAGAGAGGTCCCGTAACAGACAATCTGGCTTCATGTCAGCAGAGAATCAGTCTGCATGTCATAGCAGAGAATGAGGCTTCACGTCACCCACCACTGCAACAGTCCATTGGCATATATTTAGGCCTAGCACACAGGCAGAGCAGAGAGGTCCCGTAACAGACGATCTGGCTTCATGTCAGCAGAGAATCAGTCTGCATGTCATAGCAGAGAATGAGGCTTCACGTCACCCACCACTGCAACAGTCCATTGGCATATATTTAGGCCTAGCACACAGGCAGAGCAGAGAGGTCCCGTAACAGACGATCTGGCTTCATGTCAGCAGAGAATCAGTCTGCATGTCATAGCAGAGAATGAGGCTTCACGTCACCCACCACTGCAACAGTCCATTGGCATATATTTAGGCCTAGCACACAGGCAGAGCAGAGAGGTCCCGTAACAGACAATCTGGCTTCATGTCAGCAGAGAATCAGTCTGCATGTCATAGCAGAGAATCAGGCTTCACGTCAGCCACCACTGCAACAGTCCATTGTCATAAATTTAGGCCCAGCACCCAGGCAGAGGAGAGAGGTCCCGTAACAGACAATCTGGCTTCATGTCAGCAGAGAATTAGTCTGCATGTCATAGCAGAGAATCAGGCTTCATGTCAGCCACCACTGCAACAGTCCATTGGCATATATTTAGGCCTAGCACACAGGCAGAGGAGAGGTTCATTCAACTTTGGGTAGCCTCGCAATATAATGGTAAAATGAAAATAAAAATAGGATTGAATGAGGAAGTGCCCTGGAGTCCAATAATATATGGTTATGGGGAGGTAGTTAATGTCTAATCTGGACAAGGGACGGACAGGTCCTGTGGGATCCATGCCTGGTTCATTTTTATGAACGTCAGCTTGTCCACATTGGCTGTAGACAGGCGGCTGCGTTTGTCTGTAATGACGCCCCCTGCCGTGCTGAATACACGTTCAGACAAAACGCTGGCTGCCGGGCAGGCCAGCACCTCCAAGGCATAAAAGGCTAGCTCTGGCCACGTGGACAATTTAGAGACCCAGAAGTTGAATGGGGCCGAACCATCAGTCAGTACGTGGAGGGGTGTGCACACGTACTGTTCCACCATGTTAGTGAAATGTTGCCTCCTGCTAACACGTTGCGTATCAGGTGGTGGTGCAGTTAGCTGTGGCGTGTTGACAAAAGTTTTCCACATCTCTGCCATGCTAACCCTGCCCTCAGAGGAGCTGGCCGTGACACAGCTGCCTTGGCGACCTCTTGCTCCTCCTCTGCCTTGGCCTTGGGCTTCCACTTGTTCCCCTGTGACATTTGGGAATGCTCTCAGTAGCGCGTCTACCAACGTGCGCTTGTACTCGCGCATCTTCCTATCACGCTCCAGTGCAGGAAGTAAGGTGGGCACATTGTCTTTGTAGCGTGGATCCAGCAGGGTGGCAACCCAGTAGTCCGCACAGGTTAAAATGTGGGCAACTCTGCTGTCGTTGCGCAGGCACTGCAGCATGTAGTCGCTCATGTGTGCCAGGCTGCCCAGGGGTAAGGACAAGCTGTCCTCTGTGGGAGGCGTATCGTCATCGTCCTGCCTTTCCCCCCAGCCACGCACCAGTGATGGACCCGAGCTGCGTTGGGTGCCACCCCGCTGTGACCATGCTTCATCCTCATCCTCCTCCACCTCCTCCTCATCCTCGTCCTCCTCGTCCTCCAGTAGTGGGCCCTGGCTGGCCACATTTGTACCTGGCCTCTGCTGTTGCCAAAAACCTCCCTCTGAGTCACTTCGAAGAGACTGGCCTGAAAGTGCTAAAAATGACCCCTCTTCCTCCTCCTCCTCCTCCTCCTCCTCCTGGGCCACCTCCTCTTCCATCATCGCCCTAAGTGTTTTCTCAAGGAGACATAGAAGTGGTATTGTAACGCTGATAACGGTGTCATCGCCACTGGCCATGTTGGTGGAGTACTCGAAACAGCGCAACAGGGCACACAGGTCTCGCATGGAGGCCCAGTCATTGGTGGTGAAGTGGTGCTGTTCTGTAGTGCGACTGACCCGTGCGTGCTGCAGCTGAAACTCCACTATGGCCTGCTGCTGCTCGCACAGTCTGTCCAGCATGTGCAAGGTGGAGTTCCACCTGGTGGGCACGTCGCATATGAGGCGGTGAGCGGGAAGGCCGAAGTTACGCTGTAGCGCAGACAGGCGAGCAGCAGCAGGATGTGAACGCCGGAAGCGCGAACAGACGGCCCGCACTTTATGCAGCAGCTCTGACATGTCGGGGTAGTTGTGAATGAACTTCTGCACCACCAAATTCAGCACATGCGCCAAGCAAGGGATGTGCGTCAAATTGGCTAGTCCCAGAGCTGCAACGAGATTTCGCCCATTATCACACACCACCAGGCCGGGCTTGAGGCTCACCGGCAGCAACCACTCGTCGGTCTGTTGTTCAATACCCCGCCACAACTCCTGTGCGGTGTGGGGCCTGTCCCCCAAACATATGAGTTTCAGAATGGCCTGCTGACGTTTACCCCGGGCTGTGCTGAAGTTGGTGGTGAAGGTGTGTGGCTGACTGGATGAGCAGGTGGAAGAAGAGGAGGAGGAAGCCGAGAAGGAGGAGGTGGCAACAGGAGGCAAAGAATGTTGCCCTGCGATCCTTGGCGGCGGAAGGACGTGCGCCAAACAGCTCTCCGCCTGGGGCCCAGCTGCCACTACATTTACCCAGTGTGCAGTTAGGGAGATATAGCGTCCCTGGCCGTGCTTACTGGTCCACGTATCTGTGGTTAGGTGGACCTTGCCACAGATGGCGTTGCGCAGTGCACACTTGATTTTATCGGATACTTGGTTGTGCAGGGAAGGCACGGCTCTCTTGGAGAAGTAGTGGCGGCTGGGAACAACATACTGTGGGACAGCAAGCGACATGAGCTGTTTGAAGCTGTCTGTGTCCACCAGCCTAAATGACAGCATTTCATAGGCCAGTAGTTTAGAAATGCTGGCATTCAGGGCCAGGGATCGAGGGTGGCTAGGTGGGAATTTACGCTTTCTATCAAATGTTTGTGAGATGGAGAGCTGAACGCTGGCGTGTGACATGGTTGAGACGCTTGGTGACGGAGGTGGTGGTGGTGGTGTTGGTGGTACATCCCCTGTTTGCTGGGCGGCAGGTGCCAACGTTCCTCCAGAGGCGGAGGAAGAGGCCGAGGCGGCAGCAGCAGAATAGGCCGAGGCGGCAGCAGCAGAAGAGGTAGCAGGGGGAGCCTGAGTGACTTCCTTGGTTTTAAGGTGTTTACTCCACTGCAGTTCATGCTTTGCATGCAGGTGCCTGGTCATGCAGGTTGTGCTCAGGTTCAGAACGTTAATGCCTCGCTTCAGGCTCTGATGGCACAGCGTGCAAACCACTCGGGTCTTGTCGTCAGCACATTGTTTGAAGAAGTGCCATGCCAGGGAACTCCTTGAAGCTGCCTTTGGGGTGCTCGGTCCCAGATGGCGGCGGTCAGTAGCAGGCGGAGTCTCTTGGCGGCGGGTGTTCTGCTTTTGCCCACTGCTCCCTTCTTTTGCTACGCTGTTGGCTCGGTCTCACCACTGCCTCTTCCTCCGAACTGTGAAAGTCAGTGGCACGACCTTCATTCCATGTGGGGTCTAGGACCTCATCGTCCCCTGCATCGTCTTCCACCCAGTCTTGATCCCTGACCTCCTGTTCAGTCTGCACACTGCAGAAAGACGCAGCAGTTGGCACCTGTGTTTCGTCATCATCAGAGACATGCTGAGGTGGTATTCCCATGTCCTCATCATCAGGAAACATAAGTGGTTGTGCGTCAGTGCATTCTATGTCTTTCACCGCTGGGGAAGGGCTAGGTGGATGCCCTTGGGAAACCCTGCCAGCGGAGTCTTCAAACAGCATAAGAGACTGCTGCATAACTTGAGGCTGAGACAGTTTCCCTGGTATGCATGGGGGTGATGTGACAGACTGATGGGGTTGGTTTTCAGGTGCCATCTGTGCGCTTTCTGCAGAAGACTGGGTGGGAGATAATGTGAACGTGCTGGATCCACTGTCGGCCACCCAATTGACTAATGCCTGTACCTGCTCAGGCCTTACCATCCTTAGAACGGCATTGGGCCCCACCATATATCGCTGTAAATTCTGGCGGCTACTGGGACCTGAGGTAGTTGGTACACTAGGACGTGTGGATGTGGCAGAACGGCCACGTCCTCTCCCAGCACCAGAGGGTCCACTAACACCACCACGACCATGTCCACGTCCGCGTCCCTTACTAGATGTTTTTCTCATTGTTATGGTTCACCACAACAACAAATATATTATTTGGCCCAATGTATTGTATTCAAATTCAGCGGGATATAAATTTGAGGCCTAGTATTTAGGCACTGTGTGACCGGTATGGATTTAGTGACAGAATTAGACTTGGAAATGCACAGAAGCGGGTGTGTGTGAAGTTATTCTGAATGACCCAATGTGCACCTTGAATATTATATACCCTTTTAGGGATAGATTTCAAATAGCTCTGATATAGCAGAAACCACTAAATTATGAAATTGCTAAATTGGGAATTGTATTTCAACCCAGAACAAGAAATGTGCTTGAACGGACACTAAATAACTCGCCCAGCTACAGCACTAGGACAGATTTAGCGGGATATAAATTTGAGGCCTAGTATTTAGGCGCTGGGTGACAGGTATGGGTTTAGTGACAGAATTAGACTTGGAAATACACAGTAGCGGGTGTGTGTGAAGTTATTCTGAATGACCCAATGTGCACCTTGAATATTATATACCCTTTTAGGGATAGATTTCAAATAGCTCTGATATAGCAGAAACCACTAAATTATGAAATTGCTAAATTGGGAATTGTATTTCAACCCAGAACAAGAAATGTGCTTGAACGGACACTAAATAACTCGCCCAGCTACAGCACTAGGACAGATTTAGCGGGATATAAATTTGAGGCCTAGTATTTAGGCGCTGGGTGACAGGTATGGGTTTAGTGACAGAATTAGACTTGGAAATACACAGTAGCGGGTGTGTGTGAAGTTATTCTGAATGACCCAATGTGCACCTTGAATATTATATACCCTTTTAGGGATAGATTTCAAATAGCTCTGATATAGCAGAAACCACTAAATTATGAAATTGCTAAATTGGGAATTGTATTTCAACCCAGAACAAGAAATGTGCTTGAACGGACACTAAATAACTCGCCCAGCTACAGCACTAGGACAGATTTAGCGGGATATAAATTTGAGGCCTAGTATTTAGGCGCTGGGTGACAGGTATGGGTTTAGTGACAGAATTAGACTTGGAAATACACAGTAGCGGGTGTGTGTGAAGTTATTCTGAATGACCCAATGTGCACCTTGAATATTATATACCCTTTTAGGGATAGATTTCAAATAGCTCTGATATAGCAGAAACCACTAAATTATGAAATTGCTAAATTGGGAATTGTATTTCAACCCAGAACAAGAAATGTGCTTGAACGGACACTAAATAACTCGCCCAGCTACAGCACTAGGACAGATTTAGCGGGATATAAATTTGAGGCCTAGTATTTAGGCGCTGGGTGACAGGTATGGGTTTAGTGACAGAATTAGACTTGGAAATACACAGTAGCGGGTGTGTGTGAAGTTATTCTGAATGACCCAATGTGCACCTTGAATATTATATACCCTTTTAGGGATAGATTTCAAATAGCTCTGATATAGCAGAAACCACTAAATTATGAAATTGCTAAATTGGGAATTGTATTTCAACCCAGAACAAGAAATGTGCTTGAACGGACACTAAATAACTCGCCCAGCTACAGCACTAGGACAGATTTAGCGGGATATAAATTTGAGGCCTAGTATTTAGGCGCTGGGTGACAGGTATGGGTTTAGTGACAGAATTAGACTTGGAAATACACAGTAGCGGGTGTGTGTGAAGTTATTCTGAATGACCCAATGTGCACCTTGAATATTATATACCCTTTTAGGGATAGATTTCAAATAGCTCTGATATAGCAGAAACCACTAAATTATGAAATTGCTAAATTGGGAATTGTATTTCAACCCAGAACAAGAAATGTGCTTGAACGGACACTAAATAACTCGCCCAGCTACAGCACTAGGACAGATTTAGCGGGATATAAATTTGAGGCCTAGTATTTAGGCGCTGGGTGACAGGTATGGGTTTAGTGACAGAATTAGACTTGGAAATACACAGTAGCGGGTGTGTGTGAAGTTATTCTGAATGACCCAATGTGCACCTTGAATATTATATACCCTTTTAGGGATAGATTTCAAATAGCTCTGATATAGCAGAAACCACTAAATTATGAAATTGCTAAATTGGGAATTGTATTTCAACCCAGAACAAGAAATGTGCTTGAACGGACACTAAATAACTCGCCCAGCTACAGCACTAGGACAGATTTAGCGGGATATAAATTTGAGGCCTAGTATTTAGGCGCTGGGTGACAGGTATGGGTTTAGTGACAGAATTAGACTTGGAAATACACAGTAGCGGGTGTGTGTGAAGTTATTCTGAATGACCCAATGTGCACCTTGAATATTATATACCCTTTTAGGGATAGATTTCAAATAGCTCTGATATAGCAGAAACCACTAAATTATGAAATTGCTAAATTGGGAATTGTATTTCAACCCAGAACAAGAAATGTGCTTGAACGGACACTAAATAACTCGCCCAGCTACAGCACTAGGACAGATTTAGCGGGATATAAATTTGAGGCCTAGTATTTAGGCGCTGGGTGACAGGTATGGGTTTAGTGACAGAATTAGACTTGGAAATACACAGTAGCGGGTGTGTGTGAAGTTATTCTGAATGACCCAATGTGCACCTTGAATATTATATACCCTTTTAGGGATAGATTTCAAATAGCTCTGATATAGCAGAAACCACTAAATTATGAAATTGCTAAATTGGGAATTGTATTTCAACCCAGAACAAGAAATGTGCTTGAACGGACACTAAATAACTCGCCCAGCTACAGCACTAGGACAGATTTAGCGGGATATAAATTTGAGGCCTAGTATTTAGGCGCTGGGTGACAGGTATGGGTTTAGTGACAGAATTAGACTTGGAAATACACAGTAGCGGGTGTGTGTGAAGTTATTCTGAATGACCCAATGTGCACCTTGAATATTATATACCCTTTTAGGGATAGATTTCAAATAGCTCTGATATAGCAGAAACCACTAAATTATGAAATTGCTAAATTGGGAATTGTATTTCAACCCAGAACAAGAAATGTGCTTGAACGGACACTAAATAACTCGCCCAGCTACAGCACTAGGACAGATTTAGCGGGATATAAATTTGAGGCCTAGTATTTAGGCGCTGGGTGACAGGTATGGGTTTAGTGACAGAATTAGACTTGGAAATACACAGTAGCGGGTGTGTGTGAAGTTATTCTGAATGACCCAATGTGCACCTTGAATATTATATACCCTTTTAGGGATAGATTTCAAATAGCTCTGATATAGCAGAAACCACTAAATTATGAAATTGCTAAATTGGGAATTGTATTTCAACCCAGAACAAGAAATGTGCTTGAACGGACACTAAATAACTCGCCCAGCTACAGCACTAGGACAGATTTAGCGGGATATAAATTTGAGGCCTAGTATTTAGGCGCTGGGTGACAGGTATGGGTTTAGTGACAGAATTAGACTTGGAAATACACAGTAGCGGGTGTGTGTGAAGTTATTCTGAATGACCCAATGTGCACCTTGAATATTATATACCCTTTTAGGGATAGATTTCAAATAGCTCTGATATAGCAGAAACCACTAAATTATGAAATTGCTAAATTGGGAATTGTATTTCAACCCAGAACAAGAAATGTGCTTGAACGGACACTAAATAACTCGCCCAGCTACAGCACTAGGACAGATTTAGCGGGATATAAATTTGAGGCCTAGTATTTAGGCGCTGGGTGACAGGTATGGGTTTAGTGACAGAATTAGACTTGGAAATACACAGTAGCGGGTGTGTGTGAAGTTATTCTGAATGACCCAATGTGCACCTTGAATATTATATACCCTTTTAGGGATAGATTTCAAATAGCTCTGATATAGCAGAAACCACTAAATTATGAAATTGCTAAATTGGGAATTGTATTTCAACCCAGAACAAGAAATGTGCTTGAACGGACACTAAATAACTCGCCCAGCTACAGCACTAGGACAGATTTAGCGGGATATAAATTTGAGGCCTAGTATTTAGGCGCTGGGTGACAGGTATGGGTTTAGTGACAGAATTAGACTTGGAAATACACAGTAGCGGGTGTGTGTGAAGTTATTCTGAATGACCCAATGTGCACCTTGAATATTATATACCCTTTTAGGGATAGATTTCAAATAGCTCTGATATAGCAGAAACCACTAAATTATGAAATTGCTAAATTGGGAATTGTATTTCAACCCAGAACAAGAAATGTGCTTGAACGGACACTAAATAACTCGCCCAGCTACAGCACTAGGACAGATTTAGCGGGATATAAATTTGAGGCCTAGTATTTAGGCGCTGGGTGACAGGTATGGGTTTAGTGACAGAATTAGACTTGGAAATACACAGTAGCGGGTGTGTGTGAAGTTATTCTGAATGACCCAATGTGCACCTTGAATATTATATACCCTTTTAGGGATAGATTTCAAATAGCTCTGATATAGCAGAAACCACTAAATTATGAAATTGCTAAATTGGGAATTGTATTTCAACCCAGAACAAGAAATGTGCTTGAACGGACACTAAATAACTCGCCCAGCTACAGCACTAGGACAGATTTAGCGGGATATAAATTTGAGGCCTAGTATTTAGGCGCTGGGTGACAGGTATGGGTTTAGTGACAGAATTAGACTTGGAAATACACAGTAGCGGGTGTGTGTGAAGTTATTCTGAATGACCCAATGTGCACCTTGAATATTATATACCCTTTTAGGGATAGATTTCAAATAGCTCTGATATAGCAGAAACCACTAAATTATGAAATTGCTAAATTGGGAATTGTATTTCAACCCAGAACAAGAAATGTGCTTGAACGGACACTAAATAACTCGCCCAGCTACAGCACTAGGACAGATTTAGCGGGATATAAATTTGAGGCCTAGTATTTAGGCGCTGGGTGACAGGTATGGGTTTAGTGACAGAATTAGACTTGGAAATACACAGTAGCGGGTGTGTGTGAAGTTATTCTGAATGACCCAATGTGCACCTTGAATATTATATACCCTTTTAGGGATAGATTTCAAATAGCTCTGATATAGCAGAAACCACTAAATTATGAAATTGCTAAATTGGGAATTGTATTTCAACCCAGAACAAGAAATGTGCTTGAACGGACACTAAATAACTCGCCCAGCTACAGCACTAGGGACAGATTTAGCGGGATATAAATTTGAGGCCTAGTATTTAGGCGCTGGGTGACAGGTATGGGTTTAGTGCCAGAATTAGACTTGGAAATACACAGTAGCGGGTGTGTGTGAAGTTATTCTGAATGACCCAATGTGCACCTTGAATATTATATACCCTTTTAGGGATAGATTTCAAATAGCTCTGATATAGCAGAAACCACTAAATTATGAAATTGCTAAATTGGGAATTGTATTTCAACCCAGAACAAGAAATGTGCTTGAACGGACACTAAATAACTCGCCCAGCTACAGCACTAAGGACAGATTTAGCGGGATATAAATTTGAGGCCTAGTATTTAGGCGCTGGGTGACAGGTATGGGTTTAGTGACAGAATTAGACTTGGAAATACACAGTAGCGGGTGTGTGTGAAGTTATTCTGAATGACCCAATGTGCACCTTGAATATTATATACCCTTTTAGGGATAGATTTCAAATAGCTCTGATATAGCAGAAACCACTAAATTATGAAATTGCTAAATTGGGAATTGTATTTCAACCCAGAACAAGAAATGTGCTTGAACGGACACTAAATAACTCGCCCAGCTACAGCACTAGGGACAGATTTAGCGGGATATAAATTTGAGGCCTAGTATTTAGGCGCTGGGTGACAGGTATGGGTTTAGTGACAGAATTAGACTTGGAAATACACAGTAGCGGGTGTGTGTGAAGTTATTCTGAATGACCCAATGTGCACCTTGAATATTATATACCCTTTTAGGGATAGATTTCAAATAGCTCTGATATAGCAGAAACCACTAAATTATGAAATTGCTAAATTGGGAATTGTATTTCAACCCAGAACAAGAAATGTGCTTGAACGGACACTAAATAACTCGCCCAGCTACAGCACTAGGGACAGATTTAGCGGGATATAAATTTGAGGCCTAGTATTTAGGCGCTGGGTGACAGGTATGGGTTTAGTGACAGAATTAGACTTGGAAATACACAGTAGCGGGTGTGTGTGAAGTTATTCTGAATGACCCAATGTGCACCTTGAATATTATATACCCTTTTAGGGATAGATTTCAAATAGCTCTGATATAGCAGAAACCATTAAATTATGAAATTGCTAAATTGGGAATTGTATTTCAACCCAGAACAAGAAATGTGCTTGAACGGACACTAAATAACTCGCCCAGCTACAGCACTAGGGACAGATTTAGCGGGATATAAATTTGAGGCCTAGTATTTAGGCGCTGGGTGACCGGTATGGATTTAGTGACAGAATTAGACTGGGATATGGCCAAAAAATGAACAGACTATTGCTGGTTAAATGCACTTGGTGTGACAGCTTCACCCTGATGTAGGCTTTAGCCAAAAAACAACCACACCATTGAGGGTTAAATGCACTTGGTGACAGGCGCAGCTTGCCCCTGATTTAGTATATGGCCAAAAAATGAACAGACTATTGCTGGTTAAATGCACTTGGTGTGACAGCTTCACCCTGATGTAGGCTTCAGCCAAAAAACAACCACACCATTGAGGGTTAAATGCACTTGGTCGCAGCTTGGATGCACTTGGTCGCAGCACCGCACAAGACACAAAATGGCCGCCGATCACACCATAAAAAAGTGACTGACAAACGGTCTGGGCAGCCTAAAAACAGTGAGTGAGCATTTGAGTATCAGCAGCTCAATGATGCACAGCTGCAGATCGATCGATTAATCAAGTGAAGTCCTTTGGAGGAGTTAATCTGCCTAATCTCGCCCTACTGTCGCATCCGCAACCTCTCCCTACGCTAATCAGAGCAGAGTGACGGGCGGCGCTATGTGACTCCAGCTTAAATAGAGGCTGGGTCACATGGTGCTCTGGCCAATCACAGCCATGCCAATAGTAGGCATGGCTGTGACGGCCTCTTGGGGCAAGTAGTATGACGCTTGTTGATTGGCTGCTTTGCAGCCTTTCAAAAAGCGCCAAGAAAGCGTCACAAAAGCGCGAAGAAAGCGACGAACACCGAACCCGAACCCGGACATTTTTACGAAAATGTCCGGGTTCGGGTCCGTGTCACGGACACCCCAAAATTCGGTACGAACCCGAACTATACAGTTCGAGTTCGCTCATCCCTACTGATAACATATCACTACTAGAACACCCTCCTAATAATTATTGATCGAGTAAGGGACAGGAGAGAATACAGAAGAGGGAAGAACTCATTATGTATCACAACTCGAACACCCTGCTTATCACTGTTTATAGTATAAAGGACAGGGAAGAACTCAGGAGAGGAAAGAACTGATCATCTTCACAACTAGAACACCCTACTTATCACTGTTTATAGTATAAGAACAGGGTAGAACTCAGGAGAGGTGAGAACTGGTTATCTATCATGTCTAGAACACCTGCTTATTGTTGTTTATAATATAAGGACAGGAGAGAACATAGGGGAAGGAAGAACGTATTATTTATCACCACTAGAACACCCTGCCTATCACTGTTAATAATATAAGGACAGGAGAGAACACAAGAGAGGTGATAACTTATTCTCTATCACCACTAGAACACCCTGCTTATTACTATTTATAGTAGAAGGACAGGAGAGAACACAGGAGAAGTGAGTACTGATAATCTATCACCTACTAGAACACCCTGCTAATCACTATTTATAGTATAAGCACTGGGAGAACACAGAAGTGAGTATTGATAATCTATGACTACTAGAACACCCTCCTCATCATTGTTTATAGTATAAGAGACAGTAGAGAACACAGGAGAGATGAGAATTGATTCTTTATCACCACTAGCACACACTGCTTATCACTGTCTATAGTATAAGGACAGGGGATAACTCAGGAGAGGAGAGAACTGATTATGATCTCTAGAACACCCTGCTTACCACTGTTTATAGTATATGGGACAGGAGAGAAGACAGGAAAAGGAAGAACTCTTTATCTATCACCACTAGAACACCCTGCTTATCACTGTCTATAATATAAGGATGGGAAGACTCAGGCGAAGTGAGAACTGATTTTCATCTCTATAACACCTGTTTTTCACTGTTTATAGTATATGGGAAAGGTGAGAACACAGGAGAGGTGAGAACTGATTCTTTATCACCACTAGCACACCCTGCGTATCACTGTTTATAGTATAAGGACAGGGGAAAACTTGGGAGAGGTGAGAATTTATTATCATCTCTAGAACATAATGCTTATCACTTTTTATAGTATAAGGACAGGGGAGAACACAGGAGAGGTAAGAACTGATAACATATCACTACTAGAACACCCTCCTAATAATTATTGATCGAGTAAGGGACAGGAGAGAATACAGAAGAGGGAAGAACTCATTATGTATCACAACTCGAACACCCTGCTTATCACTGTTTATAGTATAAAGGACAGGGAAGAACTCAGGAGAGGAAAGAACTGATCATCTTCACAACTAGAACACCCTACTTATCACTGTTTATAGTATAAGAACAGGGGAGAACTCAGGAGAGGTGAGAACTGGTTATCTATCATGTCTAGAACACCTGCTTATTGTTGTTTATAATATAAGGACAGGAGAGAACATAGGGGAAGGAAGAACGTATTATTTATCACCACTAGAACACCCTGCCTATCACTGTTAATAATATAAGGACAGGAGAGAACACAAGAGAGGTGATAACTTATTCTCTATCACCACTAGAACACCCTGCTTATTACTATTTATAGTATAAGGACAGGGGAGAACACAGGAGAAGTGAGTACTGATAATCTATCACTACTAGAACACCCTGCTAATCACTATTTATAGTATAAGCACTGGGAGAACACAGAAGTGAGTATTGATAATCTATGACTACTAGAACACCCTCCTCATCATTGTTTATAGTATAAGAGACAGTAGAGAACACAGGAGAGATGAGAACTGATTCTTTATCACCACTAGCACACACTGCTTATCACTGTCTATAGTATAAGGACAGGGGATAACTCAGGAGAGGAGAGAACTGATTATGATCTCTAGAACACCCTGCGTATCACTGTTTATAGAATAAGGGACAGGAGAGAACACAGGAGAAGAAATAAGTCTTTAACTATCACCACTAGAACACCCTGCTTACTACTGGTTTTGATAAATAAGGCTTTAGATTGAGAGAACAAAATATATTGATAGGGAACATCTCTAAACATTTCTAAATATAGATATGAAAGTTAATAAATTAATTACACAATATTAATAACAGATACATTTTTAAGCTGGAGTCTATACATTTTACAGACTCCGATGCCACCTCTAACAGCTGATATCCTATGGTCTACATTTGAACCCTCTACTTTAATTTAGTATATGTATTATCCTATTTAGTATATTATTCTATTAAACAGGCAGTTATTTTTATAAATGTTGAGCCTCATAGTCAAATGTGTTTTAAATCTTCTGTTTCACTTGTGGAAGCTCCTGGCAGCCATTCAATTTAACCATGTTGACTTGGGGTGACCTCTTTAGACATAATATTTCCATACTATGGTAATACAGAGAGAAGTTGCCTTTATGTACATTACCTCAATGCCAGTCTTTAGTCCAGAACATATATGCGTCCCTCCACTTGCAACTGTTGGCAGAAGTTTTATTAGGCCCTCACGATCTGCAGTACTTTGTATTTGGGCTAACTGTGATTCTACATTTG
Source organism: Bufo gargarizans (assembly GCF_014858855.1). Taxonomy (NCBI): domain Eukaryota; kingdom Metazoa; phylum Chordata; class Amphibia; order Anura; family Bufonidae; genus Bufo; species Bufo gargarizans. The sequence continues at coordinate 153,619,260 of NC_058086.1, read as the reverse complement.
AAGTACTTGAAAATGTCACCATTCCAACATAAGAATCAGTCTCAAAAATTTGCATAAGGAAAACTTCTGCAGCCTGGTACAAACGTCCAATTCGATTTCCCTAAAAAAATTAAAAAAGGTAAAATTACTGTACTGTCCCATAACTGAAAACAAATACCTTGACATAGTAGAAAGTAGCTACATTTTTATTATTCAATAAATAATCTGTGGGTCAGCCACAGTACAGTAAATTCTTCTGACACAACAAGGGCATACAGAGATCTCATAGTGCCGCATATCTTAGTATGCACTCCCTACCTCACCCAGTTACTAGTGTTGGTCGAGCACCAAAGTGCTCAGGTGCTCGAGTAGACACCTCACACCTCGGGATGCTCGGGTGCCCTACAAAGCACCCGAGCACAATGGAAAATAATGGGAGAACCAAAGTATTAAATCAGGCACCCCCTGCTATGAAGAGGGGAGGGTGTCTGGTTCACAGAAAAAGGTCAGAAATTGATGGAAACACTACTGAAATGGTTCGGGAACAGCATGAGGAGGATGTCCGGATGCATCTTGGACTCCCAGGTCGCTGCTGGGAACGTTTTTGTCCGAGTAGTACGTCACTTTTACAGACTGACAATAATATGCACAAAACCAAAGATAAAATTAATTTTAGAGGAAAAATTGTTGGGAAACATTCTTTACTGTATATTTACTTGTATATAAAGTGCAAGTGCGGCCAAAAATTACAAGGAAGAGGCACTCTGATACAACCTGTATATCGCATAAAGGAGGGCTTCATTTACATTGTGGTACAATTGTTCAGGTAGTGGGGCTCCTAAACTCATAAAGCCTATGCACTAAGTGAAAGGGCTGCCAAAAATTACAAGGAACTGGCACTACAATAACCCTTTATTACACATAAAGGAGGGCATCACAAACACCCTTGAAAAATTATGATTGATGGCCTGCCGATCACCCTAAAAAACTATTGGAGCAAGGGCCTGCTGATCTGACCATCTAAAACATTAGGAGCAAGGGCCTGCTGCTGATGTGACCATCTAAAACATTAGGGGTGAGGGTCTGCTGCTGAGGTGACCCTCTAAAACATTTGGGGCGAGTGCCTGCTGCTGATGTGACCATCTAAAACATTAGGGGCGAGGGCCGGCTGCTGATCTGACCCTATAAAGCATTAGGGGTGAATGCCTGCTGCTGATCTGACCATGTAAAACATTAGGGGCGAGGGCCTGCTGCTGATCTGACCATCTAAAACATTAAGCGTGAGGATCTACTGCTGAGCTGACCATCTAAAACATTAGGGGTGAGGGTCTGCTGCTGTGTGGCAGGCACAGCAGTATGAAGTGCCTTTTGCACTGTGGCATTAGAAGAATTTTTTAATATCTCTGACTTTTTAGTCTAACCAGACTGTCTGTTACTCTGTAATTCTTCTAGCGCTGTTGTATGGAAACAGTAGGTTTAAAGAGCACACCAAATGCTTGAAATAACTTCTTTATTAACTTCAACTTTTCTTCATATATTACACCGCTGCCTCAGCAGCAGATAGTACATCTACAAAACACGTGTTGCATAAAGATTCACAAAATGGCGGCATGCTTAAGATGGTGGTTTATCTATTCAATCTTGTCATTCAACATAAAATTGTGGACATATTTCTCTCTTCAGTATCTGTACTCTCACGTTAAGTTATTTAAGCACTTTATGATCTCAGGTATATCTGAGGTTCAACAAATAGCTCTACTTGCTCTACTTGGTTTGCAGTTTGCTCTATACAATTGCTTTGAGCAAGATTCGCAGATTGCTTTTATGAGTTAAGTAGTTCATAGTTTGGTGGAACTGTAAGTAAACATACATATAACTAGTTCAGTATACAGTTCTAATCACAATACTAACAATAGGAACATTAAATAACTGTTCTAAATACCCATTTTGGCCTCTTGCTTCCATAAAACACAGATCTTAGTGGAATGAATGTCTGTTCAGCTCCTCTCATCTGGTGTATAATGATTCTAGCAGGGGATGTCCCACACAGGCTGAGTGTAAGATTGGCTGTGATTGGCCAAGACTCCTGCTCAGTGTGAGGCTGGCTGTGATTGGTCAAGACTCCTGCTCAGTGATAACAGTTTAACTCTATGCTTTCTGTTGTTTCAGTGAGCTTACCTTAAATTAATTTTAATGAATCTTAAAAGCATATTATCTATTCTGCTTCTGCTTTTAACTGTTACATGACATCCAAAACATGAAGTCACAGTAAATAACTCAGTTTTTTTTCTTTAACATAAACATATAAACTGTATTAAGGTTATTGGCAGATCTAGCTGTATAAACAAAATCACCTATAATTCTATGTTCTTAGTGGTAGGACTTAAAAAAGAATTTTCCATCAGGTTCTCAACTTCTAAGTGTCTTTTATCACTCTCAAGGAGAACAACTAACTTCTGTATAGAACAATCAAAAATGAATCAGTGGCTGCACCAAACTGGAAAACCTATGGCTAGGTTCTCTACCCAGCGACTTATCCTAGTGTTGCAAGAGAAGATAGGTTATAGTAAATTTTGGATCCCGGAGGCACTCAACATATCTAGGGTCGTGTATATTAACCACAATGTGGGTGATGCTGTAAATAATTTATTAAATTAACAATCCAGACAACTTTGTGAGAAAAGGATAAAAAATTAGAAGATAATTTAGTGATTGATTAGCTAAGATAGATAAAGAAAAATATTAAGAAAAATAAGAAAAAATTGAAAAATATGAAAAATTAAGAAATGTTTTTCATATATAATTTATATATATAAAGAGTTAATATATCTAAAAGGAATAAAAAAAATATATAATGTAAACTTGAGAACACAGTATTCACTGTAAAAGCCATAAATGTCCAATAGGCGGAGTGGTTGCATCAAAGTTCTAAATAGTCCAAGTTCATTCACCCTATTTCATGAATGGGTGTCCCAGTGATGAGCAATAACAGTATCGCAAGAAATCAGCAACTGTATATGTCAGAGAGCTTCCCTTTAGCTTTGATGATCTTCCTTTTTATTTATCAGTGACAGTATGTGCCTCTATATGTTAGAGAGAAAACGTCACAGTACATCTGATGTTTTCCGGTAAGTTAGGGTAATATATTTGATGCTCAGAAAAGCCTGCAGTATAATAATAATAATAATACTGTTTAAAATTGTAGTGCTATCCTGTGTGCGGTTAACACAATTAAGGATGCCTGCTGTATTAGCGATGTCTCGCTCCAGAGACAGAACACTTGCTAGACTGATTGGAGCAAAGTTTAGTGCTTAAACGGTATTACTTTTTATTTCTCAGTGATGGTATGCGCCTCCAATTGATAGAGGGAGAACATCACAGTACATCTGATGTGTTCCGGTAAGTTATGGTGATATATTTAATACTCAGAAAAGCCTGCAGTCTAGTAATAATATTTATGATATTTAAAACTGCAGCGCTACACACAATTAAGGGTGTTTTGGTTACATTACCAGTCCGGAAGTTCGCAGAAAGATAGTGTTGCTCAGCCGAGCTCTACCTGCCCGTGACGTGGCGTCCTACGTGGGCGCAGCGGGAGCTTCGGCGTGGTGCTAGTTTCTCGAGTTGGAAGATGCTCTGAATTGCACGGCCCGTGTCTTGAATAAGATTGTGAACGGTGTCTTATCTTAATCCAAGGGCTGCTCCGATGTATGAAAATTTGGTATTAATGCAGAGATACCATACGTGTTTTGAGGCTCATTGCCTCTTCCTCAGTGGTCTGCAGTATATGACTTCTATAAGACTTATATAGGGTAGTTTCTTTTCTTAGGGGAGGAGTCTGATCAAAAACACAAAGATGATACTGGAAACATGGAATGGATCCTCCGTGGCACATATATAAAAAACTCAAATTGAAATCATTGTACAATGGCGACTTGTATTGTGAAAAACATCATTAAAGGGGTTCTCCGGGCTTTAAATATTGATGACCTAGCCTCAGGATAGGTCATCAATATCAGATCGGCGGGGGTCCGACACCTGGCACTGCCGCCGATCAGCTGTTTGAAGAGGAGGTGCACGCCATGCCAGCGCTGCCTCCTCTTCTCTGTCTACCATCTCGCCGTCGTCTCTGCAGCGGTGAGCAGGTGTAAATACACCTAATTGTCCCATTCATTTCAATGGGGTGGATCTTTCCCATACACTTGTATAGGAGTGATCTGTCCCATTGAAATCATTGGGACAGTTTGGGTGTAATTACATCTGCTCACCGCTGCAGAGACGACGGCGAGAAGGTAAACAGTAAAGAGGAGGCAGTGCTGGCACGGCGCCCTCCTCCTCTTGAAACAGCTTATTGGCGGCGGTGCCGGGTGTCGGACGCCCGCTAATTTGATATTGATGACCTATCCTGAGGATAGGTCATTAATATTAAAAGCCCGGAGAACCCCATTTAAAAAAATAAAGAAAGAAAAAGAGCATTCGGATTTTGTTACATTACAGCCTTAAGTTCAGTGTTTTGTTAATCTGAATTTTATGTAATGGATCAGAACACAATAGTCTAAGTTGGTAATGGTCTAGATATTTTGAGTACCTCCCAGATTCAAAATTCACTAGCTTCTGTATAGGACGTTCCAACCAGAATAGAGTAGTGAGACGTTTTCCCTTTTTGTCAAGTCTCCTATTTTTAGCAACACTCTTCTTACTAGTCTGTCTTCATCCTTTTGAACTTTTAGCACTTTGGCCAATTTCCATTGACTTCTAGTTAAATCTTCTTCTTTTACTAACACTGTCACCAACTTGGACATTTCTTCTGGGTGTTTGCCATTTACTTCTTAGCATCAGATAGACTAAGTACTCTTTTCTCCATCTATTCCAAAACTGTTCTGATAGATATTGAACTCTTCGCCATCTCCTTTTAGCATAAAAATCCTCTTTGGTGAACTTGCCATGTGGTGGCTGTATGTAATCAGACTTAAGGTGAAGTAGATGGTTGGGAGTTAAAGGGTCCAACATTGTTGGGTCATTGATGTTATCAACTGTAAGTGTACGACTGTTAATAATAGACATTACTTTATAGAATAGGGTCCTAAGTAAAGCATCATCCATTCTTCTAGCTTTCTTTTGCAACACTGAACTTAACACATTTCTTACAGTTCTGAATTGTCTTTCCCAAACTCCTCCTGTATGGCTTGCATGTGGAGCATTCATATGAAAATCACACTGTTTCTCTAACAAATGCTCAGTTACTTTTTCTTTATCAATCTCTTTTAGAGCTTTCTTCAATTCATTCTTTGCTCTGACAAAGTTAGATCCTTGGTCATAAAACATTTCAAGGTGTTGATGAATGCATCAGTTGATATATTCGCTAATATTTCCAGGTAAATTGCTCTGGAACTCAGACATGTAAATATTAGTCCATATCTCTTGTACTCCTTGAAGTTCTGTTTGGTGATGAATGGGCCAAAACAATCCATTCCGCTATAAAGGAATGGTGGTGATGGGTTTACAAGATCTACCGGTAAATCTGCCATTCTTTGTTCTTTGGTAGGTCTACGTGCCTTTCTGCAAATTACACATTTACTTATATACTTTGCTATAGCTTCCTTTCACAATCCAGTAACCACCTTCTCTCAAACAGCTTTGGGTAAAGCTTCTTCCTGGATGCAAGGATATGTTGTGGTAGTGATCAATAATCAATCTTGTGAAGGTGGAATTTTTGGGTAGAATTGCTGGATGCTTTACTCTGCTAGGTAATGATGCCTTTTCCAGTCTCCCTCCCACCTTCAGTATACCATCCTGCAGAACAAGATTAAGCTTGTACAATGGGTGGTTGTTGGGAAGCCTTTTAGGTTCTTGACTAAGTCTCTTCAACTCTTCACTGTATAATCTCTGTTGAATGAGCCTTGTGACTGTTTCTTCAGCTTTCATTCTATCTTCTACATTCAACAATTCCTTCTTTCTGATTCCCTTTGCCAAATGTTGAATTCGAGCTACTACATTTTTGACCATATTCCACTTTCAAGTATGTCATCTTGACACTTGGCAGCAGTGCTCAATGTTTGTACAACTTTTACTTCTGGATCACCCATAGACAATTCTGTATGACCTATACTGGGTATGATTTCCTTTTCCCGAAGGAACTCTGGGCCTGTGAACCAATTAGAATTCTTCAATTCTGTTACATTCAGGCCTCTTGAAGCATGATCTGCTGGGTTATGCTTCGTGTCAATGTGATACCAATGTTTTGGATTAGTCATTTCCTGAATTTTCTGAACTCTATTGGCAACAAAGATATGGAATCTTTGAGCTTCGTTGTTCATGTATCCTAGGACAACTTGTGAGTCTGTCCAAAAATATTCATCTATTTTTAACTCCAATTCTTCTCTCAAAACTTGCTTGTTGATGCACGTTCAGAGTCACTGATGGATTCCAGTACCTCTCGGTTGTTTGAGATGAATTTGTGAAGGCGCAGGTTTCCTCTTGTGTATAACTCTTGGCTTTCTTTCACTAGTTTGATTGTATATTCTGTGGACTCCAGACTTATAAAACCATCATCTACATAAAAGTTTTTCTTCAGAAAATGTCCTGCTAATCGTCAATCCTTTTCATTTTGATTGGACAGGTACTTCATAACATAATTGGTGAAACCTGGAGACAATGCTGCTCCAAACAAGTGTACTTTCATTCTATATTCTGCTGGCTCTGTATCTGTATCTCCGTCCTCCCACCATAGGAACCTCAGGTAGTCTCTAGGTTGATTCTTCACATGAAACTGGTGGAACATCTTTTCAATGTCACACATGACCGCTACAGAATACTTTCTGAATCTACAGAGTACTCCAGGAAGAGTGTTTGTATGATCTGGTCCTTTTAATAGATGATCGTTAAATGTAACACCATCGTACTTTGCTGAGCAATCAAACTCCACTCTAATCTTATCTGGTTTCTTTGAGTGGTAAACACCTTGATGTGGGATGTACCACACTTCTCCTTCTTTTTCTTTAGGTTGGTTATTAACTTCCTCTGCATGTCCTTCTTCGAGGATGACTTCCATGAATTTCAAATAATCATTCGTGAGTTTGGGATCTCTTCCCATCTTTTTATTCAAACTTTTCAATCTTGCTAGGGCAAGATTTCTGTTATTTGGCAGACGAGGACGTTCTCTAAAAGGTAAGGGCATTTCAAGATGATCTTGTTGATTCTGCTGAATATTTTCTTTTAGAGTGTGTAACTTTATGTCTTCTTGAGATACACTCTTTTCTTTAGAACTTATGTCTTCAAAATCAGATTCAAGGATCTTGATTACTTTCGCTGGACTTATGGTTGGTAACTCTTGGACAGATATTCGATGACACAATCCTTTCACCTGTTTTGAGTTTGCGATCTGCTGTTTTCCTTCAACAACACCCCATCCTAGATCAGTTTGAACAGCATAGGGTTCACCCTTTTCTCCTGTGATTACCTTTTGTGGTATAGAGACATAGAAACATAGAATGTGTCGGCAGATAAGAACCATTTGGCCCATCTAGTCTGCCCAATATACTGAATACTATGAATAGCCCTTGGCCCTATCTTATATGAAGGATGGCCTTATGCCTGTCTCATGCATGCTTAAACTCTTTCACTGTATTTGCAGCTACCACTTCTGCAGGAAGGCTATTCCATGCATCCACTACTCTCTCAGTAAAGTAATACTTCCTGATAGTCACTTTTAAAACTATGTCCTCTTGTAGCAGTTTTTCTTCTTTTAAATATTCTCTCCTCTTTTGCCTTGTTGATTCCCTTTATGTATTTAAAAGTTTCTATCATATCCCCTCTGTCTCGTCTTTCTTCCAAGCTATACATGTTAAGGTCCTTTAATCTTGCATGGGCATCTCCCTCTTTCTACTGGTAATGCCTCTCCCTATACACCCAAGAATTCTGCTAACATTTCCTGCTGCTCTATGACATTGTCTGCCTACCTTTAAGTCTTCTGAAATAATGACCCCTAAATCCCATTCCTCAGATACTGAGGTTAGGACTGTATCACAGTTTTTATATTCTGCCTTTGGGTTTTTATGCCCCAGGTGCATTATCTTGCACTTATCAACATTAAATTGTAGTTGCCAGATTTTTGACCATTCCTCTTGTTTTCTTAAATTCTTTTCTATTTGGTGTATCCCTCCAGGAACATCAACCCTGTTACAAATCTTTGTGTCATCAGCAAAAAGACACACCTTACGATCAAGGCCTTCTGCAATTTTGCTGATAAAGATATTAAACAATATGGGTCCCAGAACAGATCCCTGAGGTACCCCACTGGAAACAAGACCATGGTCTGAATATACTCCATTGTCTACAACCCTCTGTTGTCTCTTCCTTAGACACTTCCTAATCCATTCAACAATATGGGAGTCCAAGCCCAAAGACTGCAATTTATTGATAAAAAATCAATAAGATTAGTTTGACATGATCTCCCTGAAGTAAACCATGCTATTTTTCATCTTTCAATCCATGGGATTTTAGATGTTCCACAATCTTCTCCTTAAGTATGGTTTGCATTAATTTCCCCACTATTGATGTCAGGCTTACTGGCCTATAGTTGCCCGATTCCTGCCTACTACCTTTCTTGTTAATGGGCATAACATTTGCTCATTTCCAATCTTCTGGGACGACTCCTGTTACCAGTGATTGGTTAAATAAATCTGTTAATGGTTTTGCTAGTTCACTGCTAAGCTCTTTTAATAGCTTTGGGTGTATCCCATCAGCCCCCTGTGACTTATTTGTATTAATTTTAGACAGCTGACTTAGAACCTCTCCCTCTGTAAAGACACATGCATCAAAAGATTCATTAGTCTTCCTTCCTAACTGAGGTCCTTTTCCTTTATTTTCCTTTGTAAAAACTGAACAGAAGTATTCATTGAGGCAGTCAGCTAGTTCTTTAGCTTCTTTCATATACCTTCCTTCTTTTGTTTTTAATTTGGTAATTACTTGTTTTAGTTTCCTTTTTTCATTTATGTATCTGAAGAATGTCTTATCGCTTTTTTTCACTGACTGAGCTAATTTCTCGTCTGCCTGTGCTTTAGAAGCTCTTATAACTTGTTTGGCCTCTCTCTGCCTAATCTTAAAAATTTGCCTGTCATACTGTTTTTTATTTTTTTATATAGTTACTAAATGCTATCTTTTTGTTTTTAATGATTTTGACAACTTCTGCTGAGTTCCATAGTAATCTCTTCCTTTTTTTTGCTTTTACAAGTCTAATGCAAATATCTGTTGCCTTCAATAGTGCCACTATTAAGTAGTCCCATTTCTCCTGGACTCCATTGAAAATGTTCCAATCTGATAGGGACTCGTATACCAGTAATCTAATTTTAGAAAAGTCAGTTTTTCTAAAATCTAAAACTTTAGTTTTTGTGTGGTGTGACTGGTGATCACTAGACTGACTGGTGATCACTAGATCCCAATCTTTCCCCTACAGTAATATCAGATACCAGGATCCGGGTACTGAAATGGCCAGTCTGCAGTCCAGATCTTTCACCTATAGAGAACATTTGGCGCATCATAAAGAGGAAGGTGCAACAAAGAAGGCCCAAGACGATTGAACAGTGAGAGGCCTGTATTAGACAAGAATGGGAGAGCATTCCTATTTCTAAACTTGAGAAACTGGTCTCCTCGGTCCCCAGACATCTGTTGAGTGTTGTAAAAAGAAGGGGAGATGCCACACAGTGGTGAAAATGGCCTTGTCCCAACTTTTTGGGGATTTGTTGACACCATGAAATTCTGATTCAACATATTTTTCCCTTAAAATTGTACATTTTCTCAGTTTAAACTTTTGTTCCATGATTTATGTTCTATTCTGAATAAAATATTAGAAGTTGGCACCTCCACATCATTGCATTCATTTTTTATTCACGATTTGTATAGTGTCCCAACTTTTTGGGAATCCGGTTTGTATATATCACACCTACACGAGTTGGGCCTAGAACAGTCTTGTATCGCCTCTACTTTATTGATCTGGGGTTTAACCAGTCCTTTACCAATAATATAGCCCAGATATTATGCTTCCACTAGACCCACTGCACATTTCCTAGGGTTTATGGTTAGGCCAGCATCACTAATGGAGTCTATCATGGCCTGTACCTTCCAGAGGTGACTTATCCAATCAGATGAAAAAATGACCATGTCATAAAGGTAAGCGGCAGCATAGTTACGATGTGGCCTCAAAATTAGGTCCATCAACCTCTGAAATGTAGCGGGGGCTCCGTGTAACCCGAACGGCATCACTGTGTACTAGAACAGCCCCTCTGGAGTGGAGAATGCTGTGTTTTCTTTTGCATCATCTGATAATGGTATCTGCCAATACCCTTTTGTAAGGTCCAGGGTCGTGATATACCTTGATTTCCCAAGACTCTCAATTAGTTCATCTACTCTGGGCATGGGGTACGCATTGAGTTTTGACACCTCATTTAGCTTCCGGAAATCATTAGAAAATCTCCAAGTCCCATTGGCCTTTGGGATTAAGACAATAGGGATTGACTACTCACTGGTATATTCCTCAATGACCCCTAACTCAAGCATGCGCCTGACCTCAGAGGATACTGCTTTTATGCATGCTTCTGGTATCCTGTAGGGCTTTAGATTCACCTTACTGTGGGGCTCAGTTCTCATGGAATGTTTTATCAGGTGGGTATGGCCTGGTAGGTCAGAAAATCTTCTTCTATTTTTCTGTAGAAACGCCTTTACTTCTTGCTTCTGGGGTACTGACAGTGCCTCACAAATTTTTACCTCAGGAATTGGTAGTGACACCTCCTTAATAGTGATGAGCGAGCATGCTCGGCCGAATACCTGTTCGGCTCGAGCATCGCTATGCCCGGCAGATCCGAGTGCCCGGACAAATAATTTGGGTGCTCAAATACAATTTTATACAATAGAAGTCAATGGGAGACAACCAGGCCCCCCCTGCTTGGAAGACAAGAGGATATCTGGTTCATAAAAAAAGGTTAGAAATTGATGGAAACCCCATCAGAATGGTTTAGCAACAGCATTAAGAGGATAGCTGGATGCGTCTTAGACTCCCATTAAGTATGACATACAATAGACAACCACACAAAGGCTATATGCCAAAAGCCAGGTATGTGCCCCATCTATCCATGAGACAGATAACAGCAAGCATACCTTACAATGGCAGCCTTGTGCACTATGAGATATTCCAAACCAGCTCTCATCTGACTGAGAACCTGTAAATCTCAAAGTAATTTTGCATCTGTTGGATGGCTTGGGTGGACCTGCACACCTAGATTAATATCATTAGGGCGACAAAAAGTTTTCCGATTGTCCTAACATAATATTCAATAACCATTCTATAAAGTTTTGTCATAAGACTATGAAAACCAATAGCTGGCACTATGGAGTTATGAAAAACATCCTCTATTGGTTTTACAGTCTTATGACAAGACAAATATTCTTGTCAGAAGACTATGAAACCAATAGCGGCCGCTATGGAGTTATGAACAGAGCCCTCTATTAGTTTTACAGTCTTATGACAAGTCTAATATTCTTGTCAGAAGACTATGAAACCAATAGAGGGACCTGTTCATAACTCAATAGTGCCCTCTATTGATTTTTAATAATCTTCTGACAAGAATATTAGACTGTATTCTTATGACAAGCTTATTAGCCTTTTGCATGGAAAATTTGCAATTAGAATATTCGCGATCTGCACTAGGATGATATCTGACACTGGGAAAGCTGGGTAATAACTCAGTGATAAAATCTGACACTGGGAAAGCTGGGTAATAACTCGCGATCTACACTGAGTTATTACCCAGCTTTTTCAGTGTCAGATATTATCATTGACTTACTACATAATTATTACATAATATTCGCTATATTGCTATGTATTTGCTTTTTAGAATATTATGTAATAATTATGTAGTAAGTCAGTGATAATATATGACACTGAAAAAGCTGGGTAATAACTCAGTGTAGATCGCGAGTAATTACCCAGCTTTCCCAGTATCAGATTTTATCACTGAGGGCTCTGAAGTAGTGATCCACCACTACTTTCTCCACGATCTGGGTCCGGTGTAGAAGACTCAGGTTCCAGCCACTTCCGTACAAGATGGAGGAGGTCAAATATCTGGACATTAAACCCAGGACATTAAATTACCAACTGTAATGCCGTTGCGCTTAGCAACTTGCTATTGCCCACATCCTCCACCAATTGTAAGGGGTTACACTCCCAGGCTGGGTGGCGATGACAGATTATCTTGCAGACCACAGGGTTAAAGTCCAAACGTTGCTTTATTTCTTTATAACACTCTGGCAATACAAGCAAACCCAGTTATAATTCACTGGGTGAAGGTCCATCACCACAAAACATAAACCAAACCAAAATAAACACCTGCCCGTCTGGGCTCTGGCTAATACAGTGAAGATCCTAGCTCACTTATTAAACACAGATCACACAGAGAATTCAGCTTCTCTAGCCAGCAGGGCAGCCAGCTTCCCAGACTTTCTCCAGGCATTACTCTCCCCAGACTGACAGCCTGGACGGTGCTTTATTTACCTTCAGCTGGGGAACCCTTCAGGCTAGTGGACAACCTGCCCTGGAATGGGGTGGACTGGGGAGGTCCGTCTACCAAGCCTACCTTCTCCCAGCCCATAAACTTAACAAAACTGTCTCAGCAACCTATACATTGCTGAGACCATTTTAACCTTCTGGATTTTATTTACCTTACCTAGTTGAGGAAACTGGGTGGGATATACACCCCTTCCAGGACTCTACCATACACTTTTCTGTTCACCTTAACACACTAGGTATAGTGGATGAGTGTGTTTCTTGTGCTCTGGCAGCAGGCACAGTTTCACCGTGCCCAGGGCCATGGCCTCTGCGTGCACCATCAGCAGCACGGCCACTTCCCCGTCCCTTACTCCTCGCCTTGCGCATATTAAATGGTATATATTCTTGCAAGTATGTCACATGTACAGTAGCGCAGGTTTTGTATGTGTATACGCAAATAAAGTACACAGAATGTCACAGATATTTTTAAGATGCGCACACATTAAACAGGAGAGGTACCACAGATAATGTCGCTGTCCGCAGCGTCTATGAAAAAAGTACACTGAGTGTCACAGATAATTTTAGGACGCGCAAACGTTATACAGGAGGTATAGCGCAAGTAATGTCCCACAAAAGAATGCACATCCCACAAATACCATTAAATAAAAAGGTAATATTTATTAGACAACACTGACACATACGTAGACACTAGTGTTGATCACGAATATTCGAATTGCGAATTTTAATCGCGAATATCGGCACTTCGAGAATTCGCGAATATTTAGAATATCGCTAATTATATTCGTAATTGCGAATATTCGATTTGTTTTAAAAATGCCAGTTCATGCGAATGTTTATGCGAAAATTTGTATGCAAATTTTATGCGAATTTTCGCAATCAAGAAAATAATGCCTGGAGATTACGAATTCGCGAATTCTCGAATATATGGCGAATATTCGCCCAAATATTTGCGAATTCAAATATTGCCCCTGCCGCTCATCACTAGTAGACACATTAAAAATTGTATACAATAGAACAAAGTGTTGGTGAAAAAGTAAAACCAACACTCATACAGAGTCCACTAGCATCCAAAATATAGGGACATAGAATATATAGTCCAGCTACATCAAATGACAATACATGAATACATAAAAGATTAATATTAAATATAATGTGGCATCAAATTAATCAGAAGTCAGACCATATCAGGTCAAAATATAAGATCCATAACCTGTGAGAAAGCTGGTAAAGTGGACCTGAGCAGCATGAAGAAAAACACCCCACGCGTATCGCCGGCATAGTCTGGCTTCCTCAAGGGTTCCTCACCAGCGGCGAAATTTTTTTACACCGAATCTCACTGATATTTCGGATGCGCTAACGTTACACTGGAGATGTAGCGCAGGTAATGTTGCTGCCACCAGCAGCCAAAAAATTTGACTGAATGTCACTGATATTTCGGATACGCAAACATTATACAGGAGATGTAGCGCAGGTAATGTAACTGTCCGCAGCAGACACCGTCTACAGAAAAAGTACACTGGATGTCACTAAAATTTTTAGGCTGCGCACATGTTAGACATGAGATGTAGCTGGTGTCACCAGCAGCGAAAGAAATTACACTGAATGTCACTGATATTTCGGATGCGCTAACATTATACTGGAGATGTAGCGCAGATAATGTAACTGTCCGCAGTGGACACCGTCTACGGAAAAAGTTTACTGTATTTCACCGATATTTTTAGGCTGCGCACACGTTACACAGGAGATGTAGCGCAGATAATGTCACTGTCTGCAGCGGCCAAACAATTGCAAGCTATTTAGTGCAGGTTGTGCTAAAAATATATATTGCTGCCAGATACAACTATAGTCCTTATAAGGACTTTTGGGTCTCTAACAATTCCACGCAATTTAGCGCAGGTTGCGCTAATAATTTTATTGCTGCCAGATACAATAGTTCTCAAAAGTACTTTTGGGTCTCTAACAAGTTTTTTCAATAAAATATTACTATTTCATTCCCTACACTATCTGTCCCTTCTTCAGCACAGCTCTCCCCGACTAAGACTGAGCCAAACATGTGTCATAGGGTGCTATATAGCACCCGATGACACGTTCCAGCCAGCCAAATACTGTAATACAGGATTCGACATGCAACACTCTAGATTTCTGACTAATTTATATATTTTTTTTATTAAGCAGAATAAATTTTAATTAAAAAATCGTAATAAGAAAGTCACCCTCTGCCACTAGAATAGGTACTTCATAAATATGGCGCTCAATCTGAGCAGCACATTTATCAATGTACTTGTACCAGATAACAGACAAAAATGCATTGATAAATCTGCATCCCTTCTATTACAAAACTGGCTGCCTGCAGCCACCACTAGAGGGAGCTCAGTGCTTAGTAATTTATACAGTTACCATTTACTGAAATGGAATTAATCCTAATGCATTATGCTCTTCCTAGTGGTAGTTGCATGAAAATGCAGTGTTTTCTTGTCATGAAAAGGAGTTCAATGTCGGGCCCCACTCCCCCAGGTCCCCATAGCAGTTACATGGTCTGCCTCCATTGAAGGACTGTCAGGTCATATACTCTGGGGCATATAATTTCTATCCCAAGAGAAGACAACAGAACAAAAGGACCAAGGCGCTCTGTTGAGCATTGCAGCCCCTTTGTTCTATAGATTGGCATTCTTAGCATTCAGAATTGCTTTATTCCAACACATGTCTATTAAATTTGAGGTATCTGTTGACAAACGCTTGGTTTTGCTATTAGTCTATATTGAAAACATTCTATAATTATGAGACATTAGATGCTATAGAGATCACTTACACCACCCATGCTTCCAGAGATGTCCAGCACTAATGTCGCCACTCTCTCTGAATAATGCAAAAGTGTGATTGTGGGGTCAGAAATACTGAGGCCGGGATCTGGATTTGCCAACTTCGTATCATTGGAGCTCATGATCACATCCCATGTGCTACGGGAATTGCACATTTTATTTTGCATGTTTGGAGCTTCGGTGTTGTGGTTACTTCCATCACAGAACTTAGTCATCTAAAAGAGAAATCACAGCGCTCAGATCTTCCAAAAGAAAATGCCTTACACATTGTAGACATCGGGCTTTACTTATACTTACATCAGGAAGAGCCTGCATGTACATTAACGATTCTGGGACAGACTGATTCTGGTCAGGCACAAAAAGACATCCTGCTTCAAAGAGTCCGGTGTTGTTGTTAGGATCACACGAAGTAACATTACATTCTGTTCCTTGACATTTCAGAATTTTGTTCTCACCAGAAATATTAACAGAGCATCTGAAAATTACAGTTACAATGCAAAATTTAGTATTAACTCTCATGTGTTATGTCGTAACTATTAGGATACAGGACTAGTCTTAGGATATATCTTAAAATCTAAATTTTTTGTTTGGATTCAATGTGAAAAACAGCTTAAAAAAACTCAGTGAACTGGCCCTTACATTGAATGATACCCTGTGCAGTACCCACTGTTGTCATACAGTGTCTCATGATAACTGCTATACAGTAGGTCAGTGCTGTATCATGCTGCCACCCCCAAACACTAATAAACGTACTAAGAAGCCCTCAAATACTACCGACATACAGTGACCAAATGACAGCTGAATACATAAAGTAATCTGAAAACAGTGCTACATTTACATAATATTGCCATACAAATATTAGCTTTTATAATCATAGTGATTGCAAGCCTTGAGGGCCAGGCAATCTGTAGTGCCTTTTGCAATAGGAGAAGCTGATATACTGCCCAGGACACTTGCTGCTTGATATTTTATCAGATGTGAGTATTATTTCATGATACAATCAGTTACAGAACACCCAGCTGCTTGACTTCCTCCGGTCTGCACTGCCACCGCTCTGCTAATCTGCTCACCTGCTCCCAGGTTCTGGTGGCTCTGATCTGCCTGCATCTCCCTCCTCCTACCCAGCGGGCCAGGCTACCAGAGTAGTTCGGCTGCCTCTCTCTTCACACAGGCTGTGTGTTTCCAGCTATGCCTCTCACTGCTCACACTCCCTCTGTTTCTTAAAAGGCCAGTATGTGTGCACCTTAATCTTTCCCACCCAATGGCTCACTACCCTGGGATACGTAAGACACCTTTCTCTATGAGAAGGTGCATGATCAATAGGTCTAAGTATGCTAGGTTCCTGCAAAGGTGTCCTGTTTACATTTGTCTGCCCATGTACTGACTTCTACCTATTTCCTGAATTTGACCCTTTGCAGCATGACCTGAAGCTTGCCTCCATCTGACTCTGAGCTTTCCACCACAACCTTAGACTCTTTCCTGGATTGCATAAACTCTGCTGGCCCTTACCTCGACCTGTCCATGACTACAGTTTTGTCTGATTGCACGGTGCTCTGCACTGATATTTCTTGAAATCCATGGGTCAGCAGTCACTAGAATAGAGAATACTCCAAGAAGTAGCAGCCTGGTGGTTCCCGTACAATGCACTGCAGATTCCTGTACAAGAGTTTAAAGTTGAAGGTCGAAGCATTGCTGGAGGAGCAATTCTTTGGCCTTCAATATAAGGCCCTTCAGCCCCAAGCTTAATCTTGTGAAGTGACACAGCAGATGCACATCCGCTTCATAACAACTATTGAAGCAATATACTATAAGTATATTTTTACTCAAAGAGTACCTATAATTTAGAAAATTGATAAGGTTAACATTATATCTGTCTATTATATGACTTGCATTATGCATTTTTTTAGCAGTTTGATTTTACCTCTGTAGGCTCCATCTCTAAACCAAAATTTTCCTGGAGCAAGTTGGTGGGTGGCTAGCTGCTATTTCCCATAGAATACATGTGGAGGAAACAGGAGATTTTTCTCCCTATGTCTCTCACACAGAAACTGCATTAAGACCATATAAAACATGATGGAGACATACTGGGGAGTATCAATATGTGAATAAAGCACTTGGGGGAGATAGAAAACACACCATGAACTGCAGCAGCTTCTGTGTGTCTCTCAACTTCTCTCACTCAGCTCCATTTCATCCTCTGCCCTCCCCTCCATATAGACTTCTATGAGCAGCATGTGTGTGCTTGTTGGTCTGTCTGCAGCTCCTCCTTTCTCCTTCCCCTCCCCAAATTTTAATTGGCAGCATTTAATTTGATCCTTCAGTGAGCTGAAAGTTCATCTTGGGAGACCAAGATGATTTTACCGAAAATTCAGCGTAAATGAACATTTTAGGAGGGAGGGGAAGGACGATAGGAGCATGATAAGTGGAACAAAATGAATTTTACTGTAATAAGATATATTACAAAGTTTCTTACATCCGTCTGTACTATGCAATGTTTGTTGAAGGCTTAGTGTTGTGTGTCTTGTATGTCTTACCATAGAGGACATATCCAATAAGAATATCCACTGTTAGAAATCTGAAAGTGGAGAAGCTTACCATTCTATTTCCCAAGGAGCATGTAAGATTTCCTTTTTGTTTGAGTGATTTCTCAAGTTCTATCCATTTTTCTAACTTGTTGCTAACTTATATTTGGCAGGTCGGCAACAAGTATGGGGCAGACAGGAGGTAGTATGTCCTCAAGATCAGACTACACATAATTTATTTGTAGTCTGTTACCATGGATACAAATAGGTCTGCAGAGGAGATGTGCACCAGAAACTGTTGGGTGTTTTTAACCCCTTTCCACCAATTGATATATCAATATCTGTAAACTGTGATTTTCTTTCTGCAAATGGATGAAATGGTGATGATGCCTTTCGCATCAGGTACCAGCTGTAATATCCAGTACAGCTGACACCCTACTAATATGGCAAGGCGTTACTTCTTATTCTCTCTGTTTTCATAATAGCAACTACCACTTCTAAGGAGTATGACAGTGGGAAGGGGCAGATTGGCACCAATCCAAGGTTAACGATGGGTTATCATGGCATATATGGTGTCTAAGAATGACCTCTAGGTCTGTCATGGGTGGAAGACTATATTAATTTAAATATTCACATTTTTGAATACCAAAAAATAATGCATGACACAACTACAATTGTGAAAAAAAGAGCAAAAACTATTGCATAATAGCTAATTTTCCCCCTTTGCCTCTGTGATAAAATTATAAAAGTCAAACAATAAATTATATTCACCCTTAAAATAGTGCACATCCCAGAAAATAAAATTGATGGGGGAAAAAAATCAACAAAAACAAGAATGGTTTTCAGTGAAACCTGTTTATTAACCAAAAGTACTAAATAAAAAAAGTTGAGTTATGTGTGCCAGATTGGTCAACTTCATGTAATATATGCATTTAAAAAGCTCACCTCGTAGCCTCCACTTTGACTGGATTTCCTGCAATATAGTAAGGTGTATCTGAGCTGTACTCATCAAAAACACCCCAACGGAGGTGAGCCCATTCATGGACAAACACTCTGCCTAAAAATTAAATAATAAAAATAAATACATTTACAAATCTTTTATTTTAATTACAGCATAATATACCTTTTATTTTCTGAGAATTATTCTTTTAAAGGGAGTCTGTCACCAAAATTGGCGAGAAGCTTGTGCAGTTCATCGCTTGGCCTGAGTATGCGCACTGTAATGACCACTGCGGGCATTGGCACCGTTCCCAGCAGTGCGCATGCGCCGGCTAATGGCAATCTTCTAGGGCAGGGATCAGCAACCTTCGGCACTCCAGCTGTTGTGAAACTACAACCCCCAGCATGCTCCTTTCAATTCTGTAGGAGTTCAGACAACAGCCAAGCAAATGTGCATGATGGGAGATGTAGTTTCACAACACCTGGAGTGCCGGAGGTTGCTGATCACTGTTCTAGGGATAGCTGGCACCGAGCCTGGCAGTGAACTGAGCATGCGCGGGATCTCGGCCACTCAACAGTATGACGCAATGATTACAGCGCGGGCCAGAAAGGGGGGACCGGGGCTAGGAAAGAGTTATGCAGGCAGAGAGACCTGGGCACTAATTGCCTAAATACCGCCCCTGGGCACTTGCAAGCACTGAATTGCACAAAGGTACCATTTAAATCATGTTTATTTGTGCAAGAGCGTTATGTAAGTAGCGTAGAAGGTGACATTTTGGTGACAGACTCCCATTAAAGCTTCTTGAATCAGGCTGCATAATTTTTAACACTAGTCCCCAACTATAGTGAAATGACATAGTTACATAAATTCTCATGTATATTAGCAGCTGCCAGAAACATTTAAATATCATGGATCTGATAATGACTTTTGACAAAAGCTGCGTCCATTCTTGCCTTAGCTCTTTTGATTAAAGGGGTTCTCCAGGAAACAAAGAAAAAACACTTGAAAATATTGAAAACAAAATGTGTTATCATTAATAAACTCCTAAGTGCCTTTAATTATGCATAATGGCTCATTATGTCTAGGGGGCAATCAGTGGAGAAATTAAAATGGCTGCTGTCAGATTCCTTCACATGGAATCTGCCTTAATGACACAGCAGAACGGCCTGTGTCAGAATGCAGAGCACAGAGTAGTAGTCCTATGTAAGCTCTGTTCTCTGCCTGTAAAGCCTTCTAAAGCACTATACTACCTACAGATAACAGCTCTGATCCTCTCTCATCTGTGTCTGTCTGCCCGGGAATGGAGTTCTCCAAGCTGGAATGAGAACCAGACATGCTGTGGGGGATGTATGTTATTAGAAAACAAAATGGGCCATTATAAATTAAGGCATTTAGGAGTTTATCAATAAAAACATATTGTTTTCATTATTTTAAGAACCACTTTAAGGATTCCAGTTTCTCATAAAACAAATGTAATACAATATAGTGACATGTTAGCAAAACACTTCACAGGGAACTATTCATTATACAACCACTGGGTAGCTGCACATTGACTTATATAGGACAGAAATCTTGTGACACAATATCTCAAAAGCAATGTTTTGAAAAGGTGGTCATCCTGTGACTCACAGCACATGTTCAGTCAAGAGGAAACTTGGTGATTATGGGGGCATTGAAGCCTCCATGTCACGGTCCCTCAGGTGACTAATGTCATGAGATCAAGGAGACTGGCTGAGCGTGGAGGAATCTAACAGCCTCCTTGATTTCTCTTGATTCAGTGTTGATAGGGTTAATGACTAGGGATGAGCGAACTCGAACTGTATAGTTCGGGTTCGTACCGAATTTTGGGGTGTCCGTGACACGGACCCGAACCCGGACATTTTCGTAAAAGTCCGGGTTCGGGTTCGGTGTTCGTCGCTTTCTTCGCGCTTTTGTGACGCTTTCTTGGCGCTTTTTGAAAGGCTGCAAAGCAGCCAATCAACAAGCGTCATACTACTTGCCCCAAGAGGCCATCACAGCCATGCCTACTATTGGCATGGCTGTGATTGGCCAGAGCACCATGTGACCCAGCCTCTATTTAAGCTGGAGTCACATAGCGCCGCCCGTCACTCTGCTCTGATTAGCGTAGGGAGAGGTTGCGGCTGCGACAGTAGGGCGAGATTAGGCAGATTAACTCCTCCAAAGGACTTGATTAACTGATCGATCTGCAGCTGTGGATCATTGAGCTGCTGATCCTCAATTGCTCACTGTTTTTAGGCTGCACAGACCGTTTGTCAGTCTCATTTTTCTGGGGTGATCGGCGGCCATTTTGTGTCTTGTGGTGCGCCAGCACAAGCTGCGACCAAGTGCATTTAACCCTCAATGGTGTGGTTGTTTTTTGGCTAAAGCCTACATCAGGGTGAAGCTGTCACACCAAGTGCATTTAACCAGCAATAGTCTGTTCATTTTTTGGCCATATACAAAATCAGGGGCAAGCTGCGCCTGTCACCAAGTGCATTTAACCCTCAATGGTGTGGTTGTTTTTTGGCTAAAGCCTACATCAGGGTGAAGCTGTCACACCAAGTGCATTTAACCAGCAATAGTCTGTTCATTTTTTGGCCATATACAAAATCAGGGGCAAGCTGCGCCTGTCACCAAGTGCATTTAACCCTCAATGGTGTGGTTGTTTTTTGGCTAAAGCCTACATCAGGGTGAAGCTGTCACACCAAGTGCATTTAACCAGCAATAGTCTGTTCATTTTTTGGCCATATACAAAATCAGGGGCAAGCTGCGCCTGTCACCAAGTGCATTTAACCCTCAATGGTGTGGTTGTTTTTTGGCTAAAGCCTACATCAGGGTGAAGCTGTCACACCAAGTGCATTTAACCAGCAATAGTCTGTTCATTTTTTGGCCATATCCCAGTCTAATTCTGTCACTAAATCCATACCGGTCACCCAGCGCCTAAATACTAGGCCTCAAATTTATATCCAGCTAAATCTGTCCCTAGTGCTGTAGCTGGGCGAGTTATTTAGTGTCCGTTCAAGCACATTTCTTGTTCTGGGTTGAAATACAATTCCCAATTTAGCAATTTCATAATTTAGTGGTTCCTGCTATATCAGAGCTCTTTGAAATCTATCCCAAAAAGGGTATATAATATTGAAGGTGCACATAGGGTCATTCAGAGTAACTTCACACACACCCGCTACTGTGTATTTCCAAGTCTAATTCTGTCACTAAATCCATACCGGTGACCCAGCGCCTAAATACTAGGCCTCAAATTTAATTCCCTCTAAATCTCTCGTTACCCACCGCTGTACTGTTGTTGCTGGGCAAGATATTTAGTGTCCGTCAAAGCACATTTTTTGTTCTGGGTTGAAGTACAATTCCCAATTTAGCAATTTCATAATTTAGTGGTTTCTGCTATATCAGAGCTATTTGAAATCTATCCCAAAAAGGGTATATAATATTGAAGGTGCACATAGGGTCATTCAGAATAACTTCACACACACCCGCTACTGTGTATTTCCAAGTCTAATTCTGTCACTAAACCCATACCTGTCACCCAGCGCCTAAATACTAGGCCTCAAATTTAAATCCCTCTAAATCTCTCGTTACCGTTGTCCTGTTGTAGCTGGGAAAGTTATTTAGTGCCCGTCAAAGCACATTTTTTGTTCTGGGTTGAAGTACAATTCCCAATTTAGCAATTTCATAATTTAGTGGTTCCTGCTATATCAGAGCTATTTGAAATCTATCCCAAAAAGGGTATATAATATTGAAGGTGCACATAGGGTCATTCAGAATAACTTCACACACACCCGCTACTGTGTATTTCCAAGTCTAATTCTGTCACTAAATCCATACCGGTGACCCAGCGCCTAAATACTAGGCCTCAAATTTAATTCCCTCTAAATCTCTCGTTACCCACCGCTGTACTGTTGTTGCTGGGCAAGATATTTAGTGTCCGTCAAAGCACATTTTTTGTTCTGGGTTGAAGTACAATTCCCAATTTAGCAATTTCATAATTTAGTGGTTTCTGCTATATCAGAGCTATTTGAAATCTATCCCTAAAAGGGTATATAATATTCAAGGTGCACATTGGGTCATTCAGAATAACTTCACACACACACGCTTCTGTGCATTTCCAAGTCTAATTCTGTCACTAAATCCATACCGGTCACCCAGCGCCTAAATACTAGGCCTCAAATTTATATCCCGCTGAATTTGAATACAATACATTGGGCCAAATAATATATTTGTTGTTGTGGTGAACCATAACAATGAGAAAAACATCTAGTAAGGGACGCGGACGTGGACATGGTCGTGGTGGTGTTAGTGGACCCTCTGGTGCTGGGAGAGGACGTGGCCGTTCTGCCACATCCACACGTCCTAGTGTACCAACTACCTCAGGTCCCAGTAGCCGCCAGAATTTACAGCGATATATGGTGGGGCCCAATGCCGTTCTAAGGATGGTAAGGCCTGAGCAGGTACAGGCATTAGTCAATTGGGTGGCCGACAGTGGATCCAGCACGTTCACATTATCTCCCACCCAGTCTTCTGCAGAAAGCGCACAGATGGCGCCTGAAAACCAACCCCATCAGTCTGTCACATCACCCCCATGCATACCAGGGAAACTGTCTCAGCCTCAAGTTATGCAGCAGTCTCTTATGCTGTTTGAAGACTCCGCTGGCAGGGTTTCCCAAGGGCATCCACCTAGCCCTTCCCCAGCGGTGAAAGACATAGAATGCACTGACGCACAACCACTTATGTTTCCTGATGATGAGGACATGGGAATACCACCTCAGCATGTCTCTGATGATGACGAAACACAGGT
This sequence comes from Bufo gargarizans, assembly GCF_014858855.1. Classification (NCBI taxonomy): domain Eukaryota; kingdom Metazoa; phylum Chordata; class Amphibia; order Anura; family Bufonidae; genus Bufo; species Bufo gargarizans. The sequence goes on along the minus strand of NC_058086.1, from coordinate 153,595,631 downwards.
GCCAACTGCTGCGTCTTTCTGCAGTGTGCAGACTGAACAGGAGGTCAGGGATCAAGACTGGGTGGAAGACGATGCAGGGGACGATGAGGTCCTAGACCCCACATGGAATGAAGGTCGTGCCACTGACTTTCACAGTTCGGAGGAAGAGGCAGTGGTGAGACCGAGCCAACAGCGTAGCAAAAGAGGGAGCAGTGGGCAAAAGCAGAACACCCGCCGCCAAGAGACTCCGCCTGCTACTGACCGCCGCCATCTGGGACCGAGCACCCCAAAGGCAGCTTCAAGGAGTTCCCTGGCATGGCACTTCTTCAAACAATGTGCTGACGACAAGACCCGAGTGGTTTGCACGCTGTGCCATCAGAGCCTGAAGCGAGGCATTAACGTTCTGAACCTGAGCACAACCTGCATGACCAGGCACCTGCATGCAAAGCATGAACTGCAGTGGAGTAAACACCTTAAAACCAAGGAAGTCACTCAGGCTCCCCCTGCTACCTCTTCTGCTGCTGCCGCCTCGGCCTATTCTGCTGCTGCCGCCTCGGCCTCTTCCTCCGCCTCTGGAGGAACGTTGGCACCTGCCGCCCAGCAAACAGGGGATGTACCACCAACACCACCACCACCACCACCTCCGTCACCAAGCGTCTCAACCATGTCACACGCCAGCGTTCAGCTCTCCATCTCACAAACATTTGATAGAAAGCGTAAATTCCCACCTAGCCACCCTCGATCCCTGGCCCTGAATGCCAGCATTTCTAAACTACTGGCCTATGAAATGCTGTCATTTAGGCTGGTGGACACAGACAGCTTCAAACAGCTCATGTCGCTTGCTGTCCCACAGTATGTTGTTCCCAGCCGGCACTACTTCTCCAAGAGAGCCGTGCCTTCCCTGCACAACCAAGTATCCCATAAAATCAAGTGTGCACTGCGCAACGCCATCTGTAGCAAGGTCCACCTAACCACAGATACGTGGACCAGTAAGCACGGCCAGGGACGCTATATCTCCCTAACTGCACACTGGGTAAATGTAGTGGCAGCTGGGCCCCAGGCGGAGAGCTGTTTGGCGCACGTCCTTCCGCCGCCAAGGATCGCAGGGCAACATTCTTTGCCTCCTGTTGCCACCTCCTCCTTCTCGGCTTCCTCCTCCTCTTCTTCCACCTGCTCATCCAGTCAGCCACACACCTTCACCACCAACTTCAGCACAGCCCGGGGTAAACGTCAGCAGGCCATTCTGAAACTCATATGTTTGGGGGACAGGCCCCACACCGCACAGGAGTTGTGGCGGGGTATAGAACAACAGACCGACGAGTGGTTGCTGCCGGTGAGCCTCAAGCCCGGCCTGGTGGTGTGTGATAATGGGCGAAATCTCGTTGCAGCTCTGGGACTAGCCAATTTGACGCACATCCCTTGCTTGGCGCATGTGCTGAATTTGGTGGTGCAGAAGTTCATTCACAACTACCCCGACATGTCAGAGCTGCTGCATAAAGTGCGGGCCGTCTGTTCGCGCTTCCGGCGTTCACATCCTGCTGCTGCTCGCCTGTCTGCGCTACAGCGTAACTTCGGCCTTCCCGCTCACCGCCTCATATGCGACGTGCCCACCAGGTGGAACTCCACCTTGCACATGCTGGACAGACTGTGCGAGCAGCAGCAGGCCATAGTGGAGTTTCAGCTGCAGCACGCACGGGTCAGTCGCACTACAGAACAGCACCACTTCACCACCAATGACTGGGCCTCCATGCGAGACCTGTGTGCCCTGTTGCGCTGTTTCGAGTACTCCACCAACATGGCCAGTGGCGATGACACCGTTATCAGCGTTACAATACCACTTCTATGTCTCCTTGAGAAAACACTTAGGGCGATGATGGAAGAGGAGGTGGCCCAGGAGGAGGAGGAGGAGGAGGAGGAAGAGGGGTCATTTTTAGCACTTTCAGGCCAGTCTCTTCGAAGTGACTCAGAGGGAGGTTTTTGGCAACAGCAGAGGCCAGGTACAAATGTGGCCAGCCAGGGCCCACTACTGGAGGACGAGGAGGACGAGGATGAGGAGGAGGTGGAGGAGGATGAGGATGAAGCATGGTCACAGCGGGGTGGCACCCAACGCAGCTCGGGTCCATCACTGGTGCGTGGCTGGGGGGAAAGGCAGGACGATGACGATACGCCTCCCACAGAGGACAGCTTGTCCTTATCCCTGGGCAGCCTGGCACACATGAGCGACTACATGCTGCAGTGCCTGCGCAACGACAGCAGAGTTGCCCACATTTTAACCTGTGCGGACTACTGGGTTGCCACCCTGCTGGATCCACGCTACAAAGACAATGTGCCCACCTTACTTCCTGCACTGGAGCGTGATAGGAAGATGCGCGAGTACAAGCGCACGTTGGTAGACACGCTACTGAGAGCATTCCCAAATGTCACAGGGGAACAAGTGGAAGCCCAAGGCCAAGGCAGAGGAGGAGCAAGAGGTCGCCAAGGCAGCTGTGTCACGGCCAGCTCCTCTGAGGGCAGGGTTAGCATGGCAGAGATGTGGAAAACTTTTGTCAACACGCCACAGCTAACTGCACCACCACCTGATACGCAACGTGTTAGCAGGAGGCAACATTTCACTAACATGGTGGAACAGTACGTGTGCACACCCCTCCACGTACTGACTGATGGTTCGGCCCCATTCAACTTCTGGGTCTCTAAATTGTCCACGTGGCCAGAGCTAGCCTTTTATGCCTTGGAGGTGCTGGCCTGCCCGGCGGCCAGCGTTTTGTCTGAACGTGTATTCAGCACGGCAGGGGGCGTCATTACAGACAAACGCAGCCGCCTGTCTACAGCCAATGTGGACAAGCTGACGTTCATAAAAATGAACCAGGCATGGATCCCACAGGACCTGTCCGTCCCTTGTCCAGATTAGACATTAACTACCTCCCCATAACCATATATTATTGGACTCCAGGGCACTTCCTCATTCAATCCTATTTTTATTTTCATTTTACCATTATATTGCGAGGCTACCCAAAGTTGAATGAACCTCTCCTCTGCCTGTGTGCTAGGCCTAAATATATGCCAATGGACTGTTGCAGTGGTGGGTGACGTGAAGCCTCATTCTCTGCTATGACATGCAGACTGATTCTCTGCTGACATGAAGCCAGATCCTCTGTTACGGGAGCTCTCTCCTCTGCCTGGGTGCTGGGCCTAAATTTATGACAATTGACTGTTGCAGTGGTGGGTGACGTGAAGCCTGATTCTCTGCTATGATATGAAGACTGATTCTCTGCTGACATGAAGCCAGATTGTCTGTTACGGGACCTTTCTCCTCTGCCTGGGTTCTGGGCCTAAATTTATGAAAATTGACTGTTGCAGTGGTGGGTGACGTGAAGCCTGATTCTCTGCTATGATATGAAGACTGATTCTCTGCTGACATGAAGCCAGATTGTCTGTTACGGGACCTTTCTCCTCTGCCTGGGTTCTGGGCCTAAATTTATGAAAATTGACTCTTACAGTGGTGGGTGACGTGAAGCCTGATTCTCTGCTATGATATGAAGACTGATTCTCTGCTGACATGAAGCCAGATTGTCTGTTACGGGACCTCTCTCCTCTGCCTGGGTGCTGGGCCTAAATTTATGACAATGGACTGTTGCAGTGGTGGCTGACGTGAAGCCTGATTCTCTGCTATGACATGCAGACTGATTCTCTGCTGTCATGAAGCCAGATTGTCTGTTACGGGACCTCTCTGCTCTGCCTGTGTGCTAGGCCTAAATATATGCCAATGGACTGTTGCAGTGGTGGCTGACGTGAAGCCTCATTCTCTGCTATGACATGCAGACTAATTCTCTGCTGACATGAAGCCAGATTGTCTGTTACGGGACCTCTCTCCTCTGCCTGGGTGCTGGGCCTAAATTTATGACAATGGACTGTTGCAGTGGTGGCTGACGTGAAGCCTGATTCTCTGCTATGATATGAAGACTGATTCTCTGCTGACATGAAGCCAGATTGTCTGTTACGGGACCTTTCTCCTCTGCCTGGGTTCTGGGCCTAAATTTATGAAAATTGACTCTTACAGTGGTGGGTGACGTGAAGCCTGATTCTCTGCTATGATATGAAGACTGATTCTCTGCTGACATGAAGCCAGATTGTCTGTTACGGGACCTCTCTCCTCTGCCTGGGTGCTGGGCCTAAATTTATGACAATGGACTGTTGCAGTGGTGGCTGACGTGAAGCCTGATTCTCTGCTATGACATGCAGACTGATTCTCTGCTGTCATGAAGCCAGATTGTCTGTTACGGGACCTCTCTGCTCTGCCTGTGTGCTAGGCCTAAATATATGCCAATGGACTGTTGCAGTGGTGGCTGACGTGAAGCCTCATTCTCTGCTATGACATGCAGACTAATTCTCTGCTGACATGAAGCCAGATTGTCTGTTACGGGACCTCTCTCCTCTGCCTGGGTGCTGGGCCTAAATTTATGACAATGGACTGTTGCAGTGGTGGCTGACGTGAAGCCTGATTCTCTGCTATGACATGCAGACTAATTCTCTGCTGACATGAAGCCAGATTGTCTGTTACGGGACCTCTCTCCTCTGCCTGGGTGCTGGGCCTAAATATATGCCAATGGACTGTTGCAGTGGTGGCTGACGTGAAGCCTCATTCTCTGCTATGACATGCAGACTAATTCTCTGCTGTCATGAAGCCAGATTGTCTGTTACGGGACCTCTCTGCTCTGCCTGTGTGCTAGGCCTAAATATATGCCAATGGACTGTTGCAGTGGTGGGTGACGTGAAGCCTCATTCTCTGCTATGACATGCAGACTGATTCTCTGCTGACATGAAGCCAGATTGTCTGTTACGGGACCTCTCTGCTCTGCCTGTGTGCTAGGCCTAAATATATGCCAATGGACTGTTGCAGTGGTGGGTGACGTGAAGCCTCATTCTCTGCTATGACATGCAGACTGATTCTCTGCTGACATGAAGCCAGATTGTCTGTTACGGGACCTCTCTGCTCTGCCTGTGTGCTAGGCCTAAATATATGCCAATGGACTGTTGCAGTGGTGGGTGACGTGAAGCCTCATTCTCTGCTATGACATGCAGACTAATTCTCTGCTGACATGAAGCCAGATTGTCTGTTACGGGACCTCTCTCCTCTGCCTGGGTGCTGGGCCTAAATTTATGACAATGGACTGTTGCAGTGGTGGCTGACGTGAAGCCTGATTCTCTGCTATGACATGCAGACTAATTCTCTGCTGACATGAAGCCAGATTGTCTGTTACGGGACCTCTCTCCTCTGCCTGGGTGCTGGGCCTAAATATATGCCAATGGACTGTTGCAGTGGTGGCTGACGTGAAGCCTCATTCTCTGCTATGACATGCAGACTAATTCTCTGCTGTCATGAAGCCAGATTGTCTGTTACGGGACCTCTCTGCTCTGCCTGTGTGCTAGGCCTAAATATATGCCAATGGACTGTTGCAGTGGTGGGTGACGTGAAGCCTCATTCTCTGCTATGACATGCAGACTGATTCTCTGCTGACATGAAGCCAGATTGTCTGTTACGGGACCTCTCTGCTCTGCCTGTGTGCTAGGCCTAAATATATGCCAATGGACTGTTGCAGTGGTGGGTGACGTGAAGCCTCATTCTCTGCTATGACATGCAGACTGATTCTCTGCTGACATGAAGCCAGATCCTCTGTTACGGGAGCTCTCTCCTCTGCCTGGGTGCTGGGCCTAAATTTATGACAATTGACTGTTGCAGTGGTGGGTGACGTGAAGCCTGATTCTCTGCTATGATATGAAGACTGATTCTCTGCTGACATGAAGCCAGATTGTCTGTTACGGGACCTTTCTCCTCTGCCTGGGTTCTGGGCCTAAATTTATGAAAATTGACTCTTACAGTGGTGGGTGACGTGAAGCCTGATTCTCTGCTATGATATGAAGACTGATTCTCTGCTGACATGAAGCCAGATTCTCTGTTACGGGACCTCTCTCCTCTGCCTGGGTGCTGGGTAGTGTTGAGCGCGAATATTCGAAAAGCAAATTTTTTTCGCGAATATCGCAACTTCGCGATTTCGCGAATATTTCGAATATAGTGCTATATATTCGTAAAAACGAATATTCGTTTTTGTTTCCCCCCCCCCCCCCACAAAATTACAGTACACATATAATTGATTGTTTCCCAAAGGTCCAACAGCTCAGATCTTACTCACATTGCCTAGAAAGTGATTGAGGCGCGAATCTTCGTAAGGCGATTTTATTAGCGCACATGCGAATATCGGCACGTCCCAGAACAGAGGCAAAGGGCTTTGCATTCATACATTAGTGAATTGAGTTGCGAATCTTCGTAAGGCGATTTTATTAGCGCACATGCGAATATCTACACTTGTCCCAGAACAGAGGCAAAGGGCTTTGCATTCATACATTAGTGATTGAATTGAGCTGCGAATCTTCGTAAGGCGATTTTATTAACGCAAATGCAAATATCTACACTTGTCCCCAGAACAGAGAGGCAAAGGCCTGTGCATTCATATAGTATAGCACCATATTCGCGAATACGTAGAACTTCGTAAAATTCGATTTACGAATATTCGTATTTTTTATTTTACTTTCCACCTTACAGATTACATTGATCTGTACTCTGTCAACTACTGTCATCACCCCCCACTGTATCTCGATTGATTCCCAAAAGTCTCACATTCCCTAGAAAGTGATTGAGGTGCGAATCTTCGTAAGGCGATTTTATTAGCGCACATGCGAATATCTACACTTGTCCCAGAACAGAGGCAAAGGGCATTGCATTCATACATTAGTGATTGAATTGAGTTGCGAATCTTCGTAAGGCGATTTCATTAGCGCACATGTGAATTTTGCATAGCATATGTATTATGCGATAATTCGAATTATCGCATATGCGAAATAATAACGAATTTGAATAATCGCGAATATTTTACGAATATTCTTTCGAATATTCACAAAATTTCGCGAATTCGAATATGGGACATGCCGCTCAACACTAGTGCTGGGCCTAAATTTATGACAATGGACTGTTGCAGTGGTGGGTGACGTGAAGCCTGATTCTCTGCTATGACATGCAGACTGATTCTCTGCTGACATGAAGCCAGATTGTCTGTTACGGGACCTCTCTCCTCTGCCTGGGTGCTGGGCCTAAATATATGCCAATGGACTGTTGCAGTGGTGGCTGACGTGAAGCCTCATTCTCTGCTATGACATGCAGACTAATTCTCTGCTGACATGAAGACAGATTCTCTGTTACGGGACCTCTCTCCTCTGCCTGGGTGCCGGGGCCTAAATATCTGAGAATGGACTGTTCCAGTGGTGGCTGACGTGAAGCCTCATTCTCTGCTATGACATGCAGACTAATTCTCTGCTGACATGAAGACAGATTCTCTGTTACGGGACCTCCCTCCTCTGCCTGGGTGCTGGGCCTAAATATATGCCAATGGACTGTTGCAGTGGTGGCTGACGTGAAGCCTCATTCTCTGCTATGACATGCAGACTAATTCTCTGCTGACATGAAGACAGATTCTCTGTTACGGGACCTCCCTCCTCTGCCTGGGTGCTGGGCCTAAATATATGCCAATGGACTGTTGCAGTGGTGGCTGACGTGAAGCCTCATTCTCTGCTATGACATGCAGACTGATTCTCTGCTGACATGAAGCCAGATTCTCTGTTACGGGACCTCTCTCCTCTGCCTGTGTGTGTGCTGGGCCTAAATATATGCCAATGGACTGTTGCAGTGGTGGCTGACGTGAAGCCTCATTCTCTGCTATGACATGCAGACTGATTCTCTGCTGACATGAAGCCAGATTCTCTGTTACGGGACCTCTCTCCTCTGCCTGTGTGTGTGCTGGGCCTAAATATATGCCAATGGACTGTTGCAGTGGTGGCTGACGTGAAGCCTCATTCTCTGCTATGACATGCAGACTAATTCTCTGCTGACATGAAGACAGATTCTCTGTTACGGGACCTCCCTCCTCTGCCTGGGTGCTGGGCCTAAATATATGCCAATGGACTGTTGCAGTGGTGGCTGACGTGAAGCCTCATTCTCTGCTATGACATGCAGACTGATTCTCTGCTGACATGAAGCCAGATTCTCTGTTACGGGACCTCTCTCCTCTGCCTGTGTGTGTGCTGGGCCTAAATATATGCCAATGGACTGTTGCAGTGGTGGCTGACGTGAAGCCTCATTCTCTGCTATGACATGCAGACTGATTCTCTGCTGACATGAAGCCAGATTCTCTGTTACGGGACCTCTCTCCTCTGCCTGTGTGTGTGCTGGGCCTAAATATATGCCAATGGACTGTTGCAGTGGTGGCTGACGTGAAGCCTGATTCTCTGCTATGACATGCAGACTAATTCTCTGCTGACATGAAGACAGATTCTCTGTTACGGGACCTCCCTCCTCTGCCTGGGTGCTGGGCCTAAATATATGCCAATGGACTGTTGCAGTGGTGGCTGACGTGAAGCCTCATTCTCTGCTATGACATGCAGACTAATTCTCTGCTGACATGAAGACAGATTCTCTGTTACGGGACCTCTCTCCTCTGCCTGGGTGCCGGGGCCTAAATATCTGAGAATGGACTGTTCCAGTGGTGGGTGACGGGAAGCCAGATTCTCTGCTATGGAACCTCTCTCCAATTGATTTTGGTTAATTTTTATTTATTTAATTTTTATTTTAATTCATTTCCCTATCCACATTTGTTTGCAGGGGATTTACCTACATGTTGCTGCCTTTTGCAGCCCTCTAGCTCTTTCCTGGGCTGTTTTACAGCCTTTTTAGTGCCGAAAAGTTCGGGTCCCCATTGACTTCAATGGGGTTCGGGTTCGGGACGAAGTTCGGATCGGGTTCGGATCCCGAACCCGAACATTTCCGGGATGTTCGGCCGAACTTCTCGAACCCGAACATCCAGGTGTTCGCTCAACTCTATTAATGACCACTTCACTTGTCTCAGCTATTGCTCAGTGGTCATCACTTCTACCCTTTATAATCTGACCCCACCCTTCTGACTATGTGGTAGATTGCTTCATTTGGCTTTGGAAAGAACTGGAGTGTGGTTCTCCCTGAGTTCCTGCTCATCCTTCTACAACAGAATCTAAGTGTCTCGCTTGTTTGTATTTTGTCTTTTCCCCTTGGTTATGGTTACTAGGCCTCAGGGAGACGCTTGTTCCTTCATCTTGGAAGGAACGGCTTGTCTCAGCCCTGCCAATATCCTTAGGGCTCCTCAGGGTCTCCAGGGCTTCCAGGTTGCAGTGTATGGGCATTACTACCTTCAAGGGGTGCCCATACGGTTAGGAGTCAGGGTCAGGTGTAGGGTTCTTTAGTTGGTGACCCTTTCCCTTCCCTAGCGTTGAGGCCTAGTGGCTTTTCCCTTCCCCCCTGGTTGTCAGTGTGGTGTTTACTCCTTTACCTCATCTGTGACATAATCTACCGCCATAACAGCCATTTTTTGTTAAGTTCAGTGCAGCTATGGATTCTATATTTCCCTTGTTCAAACAGATGCTGGTTCCAGTGGTGGGTACCAGGCTCTCCCGGACAGATTTTCTGGAGGCAGTGACAATTTCATCCGGTTCAGGAAGTCATGTAAAATATACTTTAAGCTGCGTCCATACTCTTCTGGGAACGAGAGTCAACGTGTGGGTATGATCATCTCTTTGCTTAAAGATTATTTTTCTCTGCCGACTGGATCACCGTTCCTCCAGTCGGTAGATGAATTTTTTAGAGCCTTGGGTCTTATTTACGATGACCCGGATGGGATCTCTCAGGCCGAGACCAAGTTATGTGGTTTACAGCAGGGAGAGAGCTCCGCAATCTATTGCTCTGAATTTAGGAGATCGGCTACGGATACAGAGTGGAATGATCCTGCTGTCCGTAGTCAATTCTGTCAGGGTCTATCTGAGAGGCTGCTGGACGCGTTGGCCTTTCAAGAAAATCCAGAGTCATTGGAAGCAGCTATGTCCCTTCCTGTACGTGAAGGTGATGGACCATGTGATTGGAGCATGTGATCTGACGTCACCACAGGCCCTTAGTAGGTAGTTCATCATTAAAGAAGTAAAGAAGAGACCGGGAACTACGTGATCAAGAGGAGAAGGTGAGTTAATTTTTTTATTTTTTTTAACCCTCAAATGATCACCTACTAAGGATTCTGTATTCAGAATGCTATTATTTTCCCTTATAACCATGTTATAAGGTAAATTAATACAGTGAATAGACTGTCACCTAGTAACCATGCGTGAAAATCGCACCGCATCCGCACTTGCTTGCGGATGCTTGTGATTTTCACTCAGCCCCATTCACTTCTATGAAGCCTGCGTTGCATGATAAACGCACAATATAGAGCATGCTGCGATTTTCACGCAACGCATAAGTGATGCGTGAAAATCCCAGCTCATGGGCACAGCCCCATAGAAATGAATGGGTCCAGATTCAGTGCGGGTGCAATGCGTTCACCTCCCGCATTGAACCCGCGTGGAAATCTCGCACGTGTGAACTCAGCCTAAGAGAGAATAAATTGTATGGGAAGATGGAAAAATGTGTTTTTGCTGTTCAGGAAGTGCAATTCCTGGGTTACCTGCTCTCATCCTCAGGTTTTCGTATGGATCCCAAGAAAGTCCGTGCGGTGTTGGACTGGGATCGACCCGAAAATCTGAAAGCGCTTATTTGGTTTTTGGGATTCACCAATTACTACCGTAAATTCATCTTGAACTATTCGACTGTGGTTAAACCCTTAACAGACATGACTAAGAAGGGGGTTGATTTCTCTGTTTGGTCTGAGACTGCATTTTCTGCTGTGAAGGAATGTTTTGCTTCAGCCCCTATTCTGGTGCAACTGGACGTGTCTCAGCCATTCATTGTAGAGTTTGACGCATCCGAGGTAGGGGTGGGAGCATCTGCTTTCAAGGCCAATAAGATAATGGGTAGTAGGGTAAGAGGAAGAGAGGAGCCTGGAGATCCTTCCTCTTTTATCGCTTCAAAGGCTTAAAGTGAACAAGAAATTCAGGAAGGAAGGTATTGATTCTACTTGGAGATTGGGTCATAAAATTTTCTGTTCGCAAACGCGAATTTCCGCAAATGTTCGCGAACGGGCGAACCACCATATACTTCAATAGGCAGGCATTTTTAAAACCCACAGGGACTCTTTCTGGCCACAATAGTGATGGAAAAGTTGTTTCAAGAGGACTAACACCTGGACTGTGGCATGCCGGAGGGGGATCCATGGCAAAACTCCCATGGAAAATTACGTAGTTGACACAGAGTCGGGTTTTAATCCATAAAGGGCATAAATCACCTAACATTCCTAAATTGTTTGGAATAACGTGCTTTAAAACATCAGGTATGAAGTTGTATCGATCAGGTAGTGTAAGAGTTACGCTCACTTCACAGTGACAGACCAAACTCCCCGTTTAACCGCCTCCGGACCGCCTAATGCAGATCTGCGGTCCAGAGGCGGCAGCTCTGCGCAGAGTGACGCATATACGCGTCATCTCGCGAGAGCCGTGACTTCCTGTGAACGCGCGCACACAGGCGCGCGCGTTCACAGGAACAGAAGGTAAGAGACAGGATCTCCAGCCTGCCAGCGGCGATCGTTCACTGGCAGGATGGAGATGCGATTTTTTTAACCCCTAACAGGTATATTAGACGCTGTTTTGATAACAGTGTCTAATATACCTGCTACCTGGTCCTCTGGTGGTCCCATTTTGGATCGATCACCAGAGGACACAGGTAGCTGTGTAAAGTACCACAAAACACCACTACACTACACTACACCCCCCCTGTCACTTATTAACCCCTTATGAACCCCTGATCACCCCATATAGACTCCCTGATCACCCCCCTGTCATTGATCACCCCCCTGTCATTGATCATCCCCCTGTCATTGATCACCCCCCTGTCAGGCTCCGTTCAGACGTCCGTATGATTTTTACGGATCCATAGATTGGATCCGCAAAACACATACGGACGTCTGAATGGAGCCTTACAGGGGGGTGATCAATGACAGGCGGGTGATCACCCATATAGATTCCCTGATCACCCCCCTGTCATTGATCACCCCCCTGTCATTGATCACCCCCCTGTCAGGCTCCGTTCAGACGTCCGTATGATTTTTACGGATCCACGGATACATGGATCAGATCCGCAAAACACATATGGACGTCTGAATGGAGCCTTACAGGGGGGTGATTAATGACAGGCGGGTGATCACCCATATAGATTCTCTGATCACCCCCCTGTCATTGATCACCCCCCTGTCAGGCTCCGTTCAGACGTCCGTATGATTTTTATGGATCCACGGATACATGGATCGGATCCGCAAAACACATATGGACGTCTGAATGGAGCCTTACAGGGGGGTGATCAACGACAGGCAGGTGATCACCCATATAGATTCCCTGATCACCCCCCTGTCATTGATCACCCCCCTGTCAGGCTCCGTTCAGACGTCCATATGATTTTTACGGCTCCACGGATACATGGATCGGATCCGCAAAACACATACGGACGTCTGAATGGAGCCTTACAGGGGGGTGATCAATGACGGGGGTGATCACCTGATATACACTCCCTGATCACCCCCTGTCATTGATCACCCCCCTGTCATTGATCACCCCCCTGTAAGGCTCCATTCAGACGTCCGTATGATTTTTACGAATCTACGGATACATGGATCGGATCCGCAAAACACATACGGACGTCTGAATGTAGCCTTACAGGGGGGTGATCAATGACAGGGGGGTGATCACCCCATACAGACTCCCTGATCACCCCCCTGTCATTGATCACCCCCTGTAAGGCTCCATTTAGACATTTTTTTTGGCACAAGTTAGCGGAAATAGATATTTTATTTTTATTTTATTTTTCTTACAAAGTCTCATATTCCACTAACTTGTGTCAAAAAATCAAATCTCACATGAACTCACCATACCCCTCACGGAATCCAAATGCATAACATTTTTTAGACATTTATATTTCAGACTTCTTCTCACACTTTTGGGCCCCTAAAATGCCAGGGCAGTATAAATACCCCACATGTGACCCCATTTCGGAAAGAAGACACCCCAAGGTATTCCGTGAGGGGCATATTGAGTTCATGAAAGATTGAAATTTTTGTCCCAAGTTAGCGGAAAGGGAGACTTTGTGAGAAAATACAAAAAAAAATATCAATTTCCGCTAACTTGTGCCAAAAAAAAGAAATATTTCTATGAACTCGCCAGGCCCCTCATTGAATACCTTGGGGTGTCTTCTTTCCAAAGTGGGGTCACATGTGGGGTATTTATACTGCCCTGGCAATTTAGGGGCCCGAAAGCGTGAGAAGAAGTCTGGGATTCAAATGTCTAAAAATGCCCTCCTAAAAGGAATTTGGGACGTTTTGCGCATCTAGGCTGCAAAAAAGTGTCACACACCTGGTATCGCCATACTCAGGAGAAGTTGGGCAATGTGTTTTGGGGTGTCATTTTACATATACCCATGCTGGGTGAGAGAAATATCTTGGTCAAATGCCAACTTTGTATAAAAAAAATGGGAAAAGTTGTGTTTTGCCGAGATATTTCTCTCACCCAGCATGGGTATATGTAAAATGACACCCCAAACACATTCCCCAACTTCTCCTGTGTACGGCGATACCAGATGTGTGACACTTTTTTGCCGCCTAGGTGGGCAAAGGGGCACAAATTCCAAAGAGCACCTTTAGGATTTCACAGGTCATTTTTTACACATTTTTGATTTCAAACTACTTCGCACACATTAGGGCCCCTAGAATGCCAGGGCAGTATAACTACCCCACAAGTGACCCCACTTTGGAAAGAAGACACCCCAAGGTATTCCGTGAGGGGCATGGAGAGTTCCTAGTATTTTTTGTCACAAGTTAGCAGAAAATGATGATTTTTTTCTTACAAAGTCTCATATTCCACTAACTTGTGACAAAAAATAAAAAATTCTAGGAACTCGCCATGCCCTGAGGTGTCTTCTTTCCAAAATTGGGTCACTTGTGGGGTAGTTATACTGCCCTGGCAATTTAGGGGCCCATATGCGTGAGAAGTAGTTTGAAATCAAAATCTGTAAAAAATGGCTGGTGAAATCCTAAAGGTGCTCTTTGGAATGTGTGCCCCTTTGCCCACCTAGGCTGCAAAAAAGTGTCACACATCTGGTATCGCCGTACTCAGGAGAAGTTGGGGAATGTGTTTTGGGGTGTCATTTTACATATACCCATGCTGGGTGAGAGAAATATCTTGGCAAAAGACAACATTTCCCATTTTTTTATACAAAGTTGGCATTTGACCAAGATATTTATCTCACCCAGCATGGGTATATGTAAAATGACACCCCAAAACACATTCCCCAACTTCTCCTGAGTACGGCGATACCAGATGTGTGACACTTTATTGCAGCCTAGGTGGGCAAAGGGGCACACATTCCAAAGAGCACCTTTCGGATTTCACAGGTCATTTTTTACAGATTTTGATTGCAAACTACTTCTCATGCATATGGGCCCCTAAAATGCCAGGGCAGTATAACTACCCCACAAGTGACCCCATTTTGGAAAGAAGACATCTCAGGGTATTCCGTGAGGGGCATGGCGAGTTCCTAGAATTTTTAATTTTTTGTCACAAGTTAGTGGAATATGAGACTTTGTAAGAAAAAAATAAAATAAAAAATAAATCATCATTTTCCGCTAACTCGTGACAAAAAATAAAAAGTTCTATGAACTCACTATGCCCATCAATGAATACCTTAGGGTGTCCACTTTCCGAAATGGGGTCATTTGTGGGGTGTTTGTACTGTCTGGGCATTGTAGAACCTCAGGAAACATGACAGGTGCTCAGAAAGTCAGAGCTGTTTCAAAAAGCGGAAATTCACATTTTTGTACCATAGTTTGTAAACGCTATAACTTTTACCCAAACCATTTTTTTTTTTACCCAAACATTTTTTTTTATCAAAGACATGTAGAACAATAAATGTATTGAAAAATGTATATATGGATGTCGTTTTTTTTGCAAAATTTTACAACTTAAAGTGAAAAATTTAATTTTTTGCAAAAAAATAGTTAAATTTCGATTAATAACAAAAAAAGTAAAAATGGCAGCAGCAATGAAATACCACCAAATGAAAGCTCTATTAGTGAGAAGAAAAGGAGGTCAAATTCATTTGGGTGGTAAGTTGCATGAAAAATGAAATTTTTTGCAAAAAAATCGTAAAATTTTGATTAATAACAAAAAAAGTAAAAATGTCAGCAGCAATGAAATACCACCAAATGAAAGCTCTATTAGTGAGAAGAAAAGGAGGTAAAATTCATTTGGGTGGTAAGTTGCATGACCAAGCAATAAACGGTGAAAGTAGTGTAGTGCAGAAGTGTAAAATGTGGCCTAGTCATTAAGGGGGTTTTAGCTAGCGGGGTTGAAGTGGTTAAAGCACCGCAAACAGTCCATTTGCACAACCGCAAACTCCCCATTTGCACAAGGTTGGATACCAAGCTAGCCATGTCCCGTTCCTTGTCCTCACTGTCTTCGTTGAAGGTCTCTTCCTCGACCCAGCCACGTACAACACCAAGGGTCCCCGAAAGGTGACAACAAGCCCCCTGGGATGCCTGCTGTGGTTGGTCTTCCACCACCTCAAAGCCACCTTCCTCCTCTGACTCCTCTTCTTCAGACTCCTCTCTGCGTTGCCGCAGGTCCAGCAATCGACAACGACAAGGCTGTTTCTGGGGGTGATGGTGACCACAACTCTTCCTCTTCATGCTCATCTACGGCCTGATCCAGCACTCTTCGCATGGCACGCTCCAGAAAAAAGGCATATGGGATTAGGTCGATGATGTTGCCTTGGGTTTGACTGACCAGGTTTGTCACCTCCGCAAAAGGACGCATTAGCCTACAGCCATTGTGCATGAACATTCAGTAACGTGGCCAAAAAATACCCAGCTCCGTAGAGGCTGTCCTCTTTTTTTTTTATTAAAAAAATCTGTTCTTACCAGTTTTATCTCAATTTTGTCCCCTATCAGGGGCCGGTGTATGGAATAGATTTTAGAAACCGGGATTTGGAAAAAGATGGTTTGTCGGTCCTCTTACTTCCAATTTGGGGCACTGCGCATGCGCCGTGCAATGTACTGTGCCACCCTATATGAGTGGTGTGTTAAGTAGTACTACTCCTATCAGTTTAATCCCTGTTACGTCCCCTATCAGGGGCCGGTGTATGGAATAGATTTTAGGAACTGGGAGATGGAAAAAGATGGTTGGTCGGTCCTCTTACTTCCAATTTGGGGCACTGCGCGTGCGCCGTGCAATGTACTGTGCCACCCTATATGAGTGGTGTGTTAAGTAGTACTATTACTATCAGTTTAATCCCTGTTACGTCCCCTATCATGGACCGGTGTATGGAATAGATTTTAGGAACCAGGATATGGAAAAAGATGGTTGGTCAGTCCTTTTACTTCCAATTTGGGGCACTGCGCGTGCACCGTGCAATGTACTGTGCCACCCTATATGAGTGGTGTGTTAAGTAGTACTAGTCTTATCAGTTTAATTCCTGTTACGTCCCCTATCAGGGGACGTGTATCAAATAGATTTTAGACAACTGCAAAGAGTTGTCAATAGTTGACACACTCATGACATAAATTTTATTCCTCTATGCATCAATCTTGGTGTAGTGATGACTGTGCTTGTGCGCACGTTTGGGAGATTGCAGGCGATGGCGGTTTTTCAAAGCCTATGGTCGTACTGAGGTAGTTCAGTGACAGTTAAGTGACCCAGAAAACAATGATCCTGCAGTGTGGGCCCATTGTTGGCCTAGTAGGCTTTAATGATCACCTTAGATGATCACAAAGAAAATGTATGTTTTTTCTATGCAAAATTATCTAGCCGATCGCTTTTGGTCTGTTCACAATGAAGCAACGACCTTATCATCTGGGGTGTGCCAACATTGCCAACACACTCATAGAGGTGATCGCTTCATTGTGATACGCAAGCCCCTTCACCACAACAAGTTAATGATCACGAAGGGGAATTTACACATGTATGTGCCTGTTTTTTTGTTTCGTTTTTGCAGCCACAGTGCAGCACCAGAGGCCATAAAAATTGGGCATGTACACATGCCTGAAAAATTAGATATTGTTGCAGCCGCTGCTGTAGCAGCGGCTGGAAAGATTGATGTTTTCCAGGCAGAAAGTGCACTAAAACATTGCGGCTTGAACCCTAGTTGGTGGCGGAGAAGTCACGCAATTCATCCGGCATGCAGAGATTAAATACAGCAGTGTGTGGACCATTTTTAGCCCAAGGCAACTCATCAGGCCTTTTTTAGTCAAATGCATCCCCTACTGTCAGTCCCTTCGGGATCCATGCCTCATTCATCTTAATAAAGGTGAGGTAATTTAGACTTTTTGGACCTAGGCGACTTCTCTTCTCAGTGATAATACCTCATGCTGCGCTGAAGGTCCTTTCTGACAGGACACTTGAAGCGGGGCAGGCCAGACGTTCTATCGCAAATTGGGATAGATCTGGCCACAGGTCAAGCCTGCACACCCAGTAGTCAAGGGGTTCATGGCTCCTCAGAGTGTCGATATCTTCAGTTAAGGCAAGGTAGTCTGCTACCTGTCGGTCGAGTCGTTCTCTGAGGGTGGACCCCGACGGGCTGTGGCGATGCGTAGGACTTAAAAAGCTCTGCATGTCCTCCATCAACAACACGTCTGTAAAGCGTCCTGTCCTTACCGGCGTGGTCGTGGTAGGAGGAGGATTACTTTTGACCTCTTTCCCTGTTAGATTCCCATTGTGCTGTGACATCACCCTTATACGCTGTGTAAAGCATACTTTTTAACTTGTTTTGGAACTGCTGCATCCTTTCCGACTTCCGGTAATTCGGTAATATTTCAGCCACTTTCTGCTTATACCGTGGGTCTAGTAGCGTGGCCACCCAGTACAGGTCTTTCTCCTTCTACCTTTTTATATGAGGGTCCTTCAACAGGCATAACAGCATGAAAGACCCCATTTGTACAAGGTTGGATGCCGAGCTACTCATGTCCCGTTCCTCGTCCTCACTGATCTCATTGAAGGTCTGTTCTTCCCCCCAGCCACGTACAACACCACGGGTACCAGATAGGTGACCACGAACACCCTGGGATGCCTGCTGTGGTTGGTCTTCCTCCTCCTCAAAGCCACCTTCCTCCTCTGACTCCTCTTCCTCAGACTCCTCTTCCAGCGTTGCCACAGGTCCAGCAAGCGATGCTGATAAGGCTGTTTCTGGTGGTGATGGTGACCACAACTCTTCCTCTTCACGCTCATCTACGGCCTGATCCAGCACTCTTCACAGGGCACGCTCCAGGAAGAAAAAAAATGGGATGAGGTCGCTGATGGTGCCTTCGGTGCGACTGACTAGGTTTGTCACCTCCTCAAAAGGACGCATGAGTCTACAGGGATTGCACATGAGCGTCCAGTAACGTGGCAAAAAAATACCCAGCTCTGCAGAGGCTGTCCTAGCACCCCAGTCATACAAATACTTGTTGATAGCTTTTTCTTGTTGGAGCAGGCGGTCGAACATTAGGAGTGTTGAATTCCAAGTGTCAGGCTGTCGCAAATCAAGCGCCTCACTGGCATGTTGTTTCGCCGCTGAATATCAGAAAAGTGCGCCATGGCCATGTAGGAACGCCTGAAATGGCCACACACGTTCCTGGCCTGCTTGAGGATGTCCTGTAAGCTTGCGTACTTATGCACAAAGCGTTGTACGATCAGATTCAACACATGTGCCATGCACGGCACATGTGTCAACTTGCCCAAATTCAATGCCGCCAACAAATTGCTTCCGTTGTCACACACCACTTTGCTAATCTCCAGTTGGTGCGTGGTCAGCCACTGATCCACCTGTGCATTCAGGGCGGACAGGAGTGCTGGTCGGTGTGACTCTCTGCTTTCAGGCAAGTAGACCACAAGACGGCGTGACACTGTCGTATCGAGGATGTGGAATAGCCCCTGGGGAGATGGGGGGGTTGCAGTTAATGTGGAGCAAGGCGCAGCAGCAGAAGAGGACTCAGCCGAGGAGGTTAGCGAAGAGGGTGGAGAAGTAGGAGTAGAGGAGGTGGCAACAGGCCTGCCTGCAAGTCGTGGCTGTGTCACCAACTCCTCTGCAGAGCCACGCATTCCATGCTTGGCAGCCATCAGCAGGTTTACCCAATGCGCAGTGTACGTGATATACCTGCCCTGACTGTGCTTTGCAGACCAGGTATCAGTGGTCAGATGGACCCTTGCCCCAACACTGTGTGCCAGACATGCCATGATTTCCTTTTCCACAATAGAGTACAGGTTGGGGATTGCCTTTTATGAAAAAAAGTTTCGGCTGGATACCTTCCACTGCGGTGTCCCAAGAGCTACAAATTTTTTGAAGGCCTCAGACTCCACCAGCTCATATGGTAAAAGGTGGCGGGCTAAGAGTTCCGACAAACCAGCTGTCAGACGCCAGGCAAGGGGGTAACTCTGTGACATTGGCTTCTTACGCTCAAATATTTCCTTGACAGACACCTGACTGTGGGCAGATGAGCAGGAACTGCTGAAGGTAAGAGGCAGAGTGGCGGGTGGTTGAGAGGGGGCAAGGAGGACAGCAGTGGTTGACTTGGCTGAAGATGCTGGACCAGGACGAGGATGGTGGCTTTGAGTTTGTGTGCTGCTTGTACTCATCATGTGTTGATCCCATAGGCGTTTGTGATGTGAGATCATGTGCCTTCGCAAAGCAGTTGTACCTAGGTGGGTGTTGGACTTCCCACGACTCAGTTTCTTTTGGCACAGGTTGCAAATGGCATCGCTGTTATCAGAGGCAGACACACAAAAAAATGCCACACTGCTGAGCTTTGCAATGATGGCATTCTGGTGGTGGCAACAGCATGCGTTGATTGGCGTGCTGTCTGGCTGACCCTGGGTACCGATACATGCTGCCTGACTGTGCAACTAGCTCCTTGCGACAACCTCCGCTTGCTTCCAACTCATCTCCTCCTCCTCTCTGTCTCCCATCTGAACTTTCCCCCTGTTCTTCTTCTTTTCGAGCGGGCACCCACGTGACATCCACGGACACATCTTTATCATCAACCGCCTCACTTGTATCTGACAACTCAGCAAAGGAAGCAGCAGCGGGTACAACATCATCATCATCATCACACCGTACGTCCATGTGTTTAATGCTGCCTGACTGAGACATATCCCTGTTATCTACATCCTCTGGCAATAATGGTTGCTCATCACTAATTTCATCCAACTGATGTGTAAATAACTCCTCTGACAGATCAAGTGAAGCGGCTTTGGTGCTAGTGTTGGTGGTGGCGGCAGGCGGACGAGTGGTAACTTGAGAGGTGCCCGAAGCTGAGCTGGGGGAGGATGGTGCGTCAAGGCTCTGAGCGGAAGCTGTAGAAGATTGGGTGTCCTGTGTAATCTAGTCAACTATGTCCTCAGAACTTTTTGAGTTCAGGGTACGTGGCCTCTGAACACTGGGCATTATTCTAGGGCCAAAGGAAACCACAACGGCCCCTGCGGGGTGGCCTGCCTCTGCCTGTCATTTTTTTTAGATTAGTGACACTATACGTATGAGTGGTGGGCAGTGGTGGGTAGAGATGAGTGGTCGGCAGTGGGCACAGTACAGTCTGTGGGCCTGACACTCACTGGCAGGCAACTGCAATTATATTACAGAGAAAAAATGGTATAAATTTTTTATCTGCAAGGTACTGTGCCACCAGATATGAGTGGTGGGCACTGGCAGTGGGCACAGTACAGTCTGTGGGCCTGACACACACTGGCAGGCAACTTCATTTATATTACAGAGAAAACATTTTATTACTTTTTTATCTGCAAGGTACTGTGCCACCAGATATGAGTGGTGGGCAGTGGGCACAGTACAGTCTGTAGGCCTTACACACACTGGCAGGCAACTGCAATTATATTACAGAGAAAAAAAAATATTACTTTTTTTATCTGCAAGGTACTGTGCCACCAGATATGAGTTGTGGGCACTGGTAGTGGGCACAGTACAGTCAGTGGGCCTGACACACATGGGCAGACAACTGCAATATATATATAGAAAAACAAAAAAGCAGACTGATGTACTAGCCCTAAAAAGGGCTTTTTTGGGTGCTGTCAGGACGCTGTCCTTACAGCAGATGAGTCTTTGAGGACAGGAGTGGACACAGAACACTGGCCTAGCTAATGATTTCCCTATTCATTCAGCAGCAACAGCACTGTCCCTGCTCTCACTGCAGCTTCAGAATGAATATAAGGTGGATGCTGTCCTTGCTTTTTGATAGGATGTGGGACGGTCTGGGAGGGAGGGTATGCTGATTGGCTGGAATGTGTCTGCTGACTGTGAGGTACAGGGTCAAAGTTTGCTCAATGATGACATATAGCGGGCGGACCGAACATCGTATATGTTCTCCTGCTGCTGTGAATGAGAAAAAGCGATGTTCGCCGGGAACTGTTCATTGGCGAATAGTTCGGGACATCTCTAGTCATTATTTCCTGCTGGATGTTGTCATGTTTTGCTTGACAGTTCTTGGGCATAGAGGTCAGTAAAAGCCATCTGAATTGTATGAAAGCGGGAGTGAAAATTATTGAAAAATCATTTTAGATTATTGGATACTGAGGAGAAGAAAGAGATAAAAAACAGGCTGAATGCTATAAAAAATTTAAACAAAAAAAAAAGGAAAATGGAAAATGCAACTACTGTCACACAAAAAATCTCCCATGACTTTGTTGGCTGCAATATTAGTGACTCTAAAACTTACGCAATCATAAAACTGCTTGAAGAATACTAAAGATGGTGCCCATCTCAAAGACATTATTTTAATTTCTCCATGTCTTTTAGTGTTAACCATTCAGATAGTCACAAACTTTTCAAACAACGTTATATAAATCAATATTACAAGTATTACCATAAGAAACTTTGTAGTTATCAATGAAAATGTCTAATTGTATTGTTATCAGCTGTTTATCAACAGGAAGAACTGTGTATCTCTTCCTGTCTGCTGCTGTATGCCTATGGGACAGCAGCAGCGGGCAAGAAGACAGAAGGGAGACGGCACGTGCTCACTGCGTGCGTCATCTCCCCATACAGCTGATCGGTGGGGGTGCCAGGTGTCGGACCCCCGCCAATCTGTTATTGATTACCTATCCTGAGGAAAGGTCATCCATATTAAAAAAACTGGACAACCAACCCCTTTAAGAACTCATTTGCATCCCTTTCTTCCCAGAATTGCTTAGGGCGCTCTCCCCCAAATACTGTTACTATGGTACTATTTAAACTGAATTTATCTAAGATACAGTGAAATTAATTACTTGTATAGTATTATGGTATTGTGTTCAAATTACAGTTGTATTATTTATGTGTACAGTATGGAGGTAGTTAGAGATGAGCAAAGATTGAATAAATTCAATTCGGCAACTTTGACAAAGTTAGCCAAGAAATTTGATTAGTTACAAATTAATTCATCATGATCCGCTATAAATCAGGTATACCCAGGCCACTCTGCCTTAGGGTCTGGCCTGACGGAGCGGCCGTGGTGCTGGCTGATTGTGGCCATTCTGCGATGGAGAACAATTAGCCCGCAGCTGCCTTTCCTTTTAAGGCTATGTATACCTTTGGGGGATTTTTTATTATTATTGCATTGTACTCATTTTGAGCTAAAAATCTTTTTTAAATTGGTCTTTATTAAAATATAGAACCTTTTTTTCTGTACAGAGCTGACATGCTCTAAAAGAGGGATCAGAATTTTCTTTCTGCTCTGTCAGTTAGCTAATCTGACGAGCTTCCTAAAGGAGTTGTCCGAGTTATGGACAAAAATATATAGCTCTGATGGTCAGCAATATATAACTAAGCTAAGCAAGTTTTAGGCAAAAAAATATCTATTTCCTCATTTCCCTGGTTCTCTTCTGGCCCTTTGTTTGCTTGCAATAACAACAATCTCTGCCCCTCCCCCTGCACTGCTAAGGGAGTGAATACAAGTGCTGCCCTGAGTGACATATCTGCCTGCTGGGAAACTCCACAGCATGTTGTATGTGTAGAACTACAAGTCCTAGCTGTACAATGACACTGCTAATACACACAGGATCTTCCCACTACCTGCAATGATCTGCAGTACTTCTCTTTCAGCTCCTGTGCCCAGCATTTATCTCCTCACTGCCTGCAGCTACACAGTATACACTTCAGCCCTGAGTCTGTGCAGCTGAAGGGGTTATGAATCCTGGGAGATAGCAATAAGCAGCAGCCGGCAGTGCAGGGGGGCGTGGCCAGCACAGTGACATCTGGTGTACAGATCTCTCTGGCTTGTGCACAAACATTATCAGAACAGGGAGAGAAGCTGACATCACAGGTCATGTGACCCTTAGTGAAATATGAGAAACCAGCCACTGGAGATAAAGTGAGTTAATTGGAAAGCTGTTACATTTGCCTAGTTAGAAACATAAAAACAAAAAAATAACTCTGATAACCCCTTTAATTCTGCTCTTTGACATTATGAACACTTATTATAGCTCAGGTCCTATCTTAGTCAAGAATTTGGCTTAAATAAGTGTTTATGACCTCTGAGAAAATTAAACATAAGGGTTATTAGATGATGGTACCATTCACACAGCTAGAAACAGTTAACCCTTTGTGTCAGAACAACTCAATATTTTTTATAAAGACCAATTGCAAAAAAATATTTTTTAGCCTAAGTAGAGTAAAATGCTTTATTGTTAATGGCGTGGTACCTTTAAACAGGGTCTGCTGCTGGTATGAGGTTTGGCTAGTTAGGTGGGGGGATAATATGCATATTATTGATGTTCTTTCCTGCAATCTCTTGCAGGTTATTTGGCAGTAAATACAGAATATTAATCAGCTCTGGCATACTCACTTCTCCAACCCCAGCGCTTTCCTACCCTACAGGTGGGAGCCCTTCTTCTGTCATCTGCTTTTCCTCCTTTTCCAGCTCATCTAATATTGATGAGAATATGTCATCAGGAACATCCAGCTCCTCGTCTCACTGCATCTTATTGACTTTCTAGAACATGGAGACTTTGAAGGATGATTTGGAAGAAGTAAAGACAGCAAAAGATGAGAATGGTCTTCATTAAGACCTGGTCCCCCTAGGGGGTGCAGACTGGAGGTATTGGTTGGCACGCTGGCAATGGAATAATAAAGGCTTCCATCTTATTGGTATCGGATTACATATCTTAGTTTACGGCTGATGTAGAAATAAGTAAATATAGGAATAAACAAATAAAACTGATGCAGCATAAGTCTCCCTGAAGTCTCCCTGCACTGTCTATCTCTAATATTCTTCTATTAATCATTTTCAATAACCCTGTCCCTAGCACATGAGCGCTTGCCATGTCTTTCCCTATGCTCAGCTCACAGGACAATGGCAGAGAGATCGCTGAATGAGGGATTTAAAGGGCTTCTGTCACCCCACTAAAGTCATATTATTATTTTTTGGCTACTTATAATCCTTATACTGCGTAATATCAATCTAAAATGCTATTACTCATTTTGGTTCAGTAGTTATTTTAAAAAACAGACTTTTATAATATGCAAATTACCTGTCTACCAGCAAGTAGGGCGGCTACTTGCTGGTAGAAACCGCATCCTCCTTTCATAAAGACGCCCCCTCCTCATGTTGATTGACAGGGCCAGCGAGCGGGCTCATTCTCTGCTGGCCCTGTCTGCATTCAAAATCTGGCGCCTGCACCGTACCTGTCTTCAGTCGGCGCAGGCGCACTGAGAGGAGGACGCTCGCTCGGCCGCTCCTTCCTCAGTGCGCCTGCGCTGAGTGTAGATGTGACATCATCGGCACAGGCGCATTGAGGATGGAGCGGCCGAGCAAGCATCCTCCTCTCAGTGCGCCTGCGCCGACTGAAGACCGGTACGGCACAGGCGCCAGATTTTGAATGCAGACAAGGCCAGCAGAGGGCGAGAGCGCTCACTGGCCCTGTCAATCAACATGAGGAGGGGGCGTCTTTATGAAAGGAGGATGCGGCTGCTACCAGCAAGTAACCGCCCTACTTGCTGGTAGACAGGTAATTTGCATATTATAAAAGTCATTTTTTTTTTATTAACTACTGAACCAAAATGATTAATAGCATTATAGATTGATATATCGCAGTATAGAGATTATAAGTAGCCCAAAAAAAGGACTTTAGTGGGGTGAGAGAAGCCCTTTAACCGCCTCCGGACCGCCTAACGCAGGATCGCGGTCCGGAGGCGGCAATCTGAGGCACAGTCACGCAGGGATGCGTCATCTCGCGAGACGCGAGATCATGCGCACAGCTGGCCCGCGCATGCGCATCGCGGGCCGGCAAAAGTTCGAGGGGGGTTGCATCATCAGCCTGCCAGCCAATGATCATCGCTGGCAGGCTGATGATTTTTTTAAAAATGAATCACAGGCCAGCATCTAGGCTGCAAAAAAAGTGTCACACATGTGGTATCGCTGTACTCAGGAGAAGTTGGGGAATGTGTTTTGGGGTGTCATTTTACATATACCCATGCTGGGTGAGATAAATATCTTGGTCAAATGCCAACTTTGTATAAAAAAATGGGAAAAGTTGTCTTTTGCCGAGATATTTATCTCACCCAGCATGGGTATATGTAAAATGACATCCCAAAACACATTGCCCAACTTCTCCTGAGTACGGCGATACCAGATGTGTGACACTTTTTTGCAGCCTAGGTGGGCAAATGGGCCCACATTCCAAAGAGCACCTTTCGGATTTCACAGGCCATTTTTTACAGATTTTGATGAAGTTTTTATTTTTTGTCACAAGTTAGTGGAATATGAGACTTTAAAAGGTAATAGGTGAAATGAGGGGGCACACACACCAGGGAAACAATTGATGGATGAATAATTAATATTTATTACTCTAAAAACACTCCCCTAAAAAGATAT
This sequence comes from Bufo gargarizans, assembly GCF_014858855.1. Lineage (NCBI taxonomy): Eukaryota > Metazoa > Chordata > Amphibia > Anura > Bufonidae > Bufo > Bufo gargarizans. Next base: position 153,569,784 of record NC_058086.1, on the reverse strand, counting down.
ATATAAAACATACATAAAAGGTATTGATAGCAACCTATAATTCATGTGCATCTAAATCCACTGGTATAGATGATAATGTCCACTGTTCAGCTGCAGTGCTCTGGATACTGCTGTGGGTGCAATAAAATAAAGTTCATCCAAATAATATCCCAGTTCGTACGGTGCTATAAAGATGTATAGTAGCACAAAATAGTACGGAGTATCCAGAAGATGGCACCAACGGGTGTATTCAATTCAAATGCGATGGAACAATACTGCTGACTAAATGGCAATGTCCAGTATTAAGAATAGCATATGTGAATATTTGCACAGATCCACAGATTACTCACAGTGTCCAGCCGCTTGCAGTCTCCCGGTCTCACCCGGTCTCACCCCTCCTTGTTGCACGGCTGTAGCGCTGATTTTCCAGGTAGCCGAACACGGCCGTCTGTGGCGTCCCACGTGACCTGATGCTCTGGGGTTCCGGGCGGACGCTTAGATGACGTCACTGCTATGCGGCGGTAATTTCAAATCTGATAGCGGATCTCATGTGCTGGCGACTTGATATTCTGTTTCTTTATTCTTTATTCTTTTGCTTTCCTTGAATCTACGCTCGCTCCACAATGCCAGTTGGATTCAAGGAAAGCAAAAGAATAAAGAATAAAGAAACAGAATATCAAGTCGCCAGCACATGAGATCCGCTATCAGATTTGAAATTACCGCCGCATAGCAGTGACGTCATCTAAGCGTCCGCCCGGAACCCCAGAGCATCAGGTCACGTGGGACGCCACAGACGGCCGTGTTCGGCTACCTGGAAAATCAGCGCTACAGCCGTGCAACAAGGAGGGGTGAGGCCGGGTGAGACCGGGTGACTGCAAGCGGCTGGACACTGTGAGTAATCTGTGGATCTGTGCAAATATTCACATATGCTATTCTTAATACTGGACATTGCCATTTAGTCAGCAGTATTGTTCCATCGCATTTGAATTGAATACACCCGTTGGTGCCATCTTCTGGATACTCCGTACTATTTTGTGCTACTATACATCTTTATAGCACCGTACGAACTGGGATATTATTTGGATGAACTTTATTTTATTGCACCCACAGCAGTATCCAGAGCACTGCAGCTGAACAGTGGACATTATCATCTATACCAGTGGATTTAGATGCACATGAATTATAGGTTGCTATCAATACCTTTTATGTATGTTTTATATATATCTTTTTAGGGGAGTGTTTTTAGAGTAATAAATATTAATTATTCATCCATCAATTGTTTCCCTGGTGTGTGTGCCCCCTCATTTCACCTATTACCTTTTGAATCTTTTGGGGTCCTGAGGGTAGGACCAGAGGGTGAGCACCTACCCATACGTGATAGGGGTGAGCCGCTGTATTCGATTTACGAATATGAGACTTTGTAAGGAAAAAAATATATTAAAAAATCATCATTTTCCGCTAACTTGTGACAAAAAATAAAAAGTTCTATGAACTCACTATGCCCATCAGCGAATACCTTAGGGTGTCTACTTTCCTAAATGGGGTCATTTGTGGGGTTTTTCTACTGTCTGGGCATTGTAGAACCTCAGGAAACATGACAGGTGCTCAGAAAGTCAGAGCTGCTTAAAAAAGCGGAAATTCACATTTTTGTACCATAGTTTGTAAACGCTATAACTTTTACCCAAACCTTTTTTTTTTATCAAAGACATGTAGAACAATAAATTTAGCGAAAAATGTATATATGGATGTCGTTTTAAAAAAAAAATTTTACAACTGAAGGTGAAAGATGTCATTTTTTTGCAAACATTTCGTTAAATTTCGATTAATAACAAAAAAAGTTAAAATGTCAGCAGCAATGAAATACCACCAAATGAAATCTCTATTAGTGAGAAGAAAAGGAGGTAAGATTCATTTGGGTGGTAACTTGCATGACCGAGCAATAAACGGTGAAAGTAGTGCAGAATTGTAAAAAGTGGCCTGGTCATTAAGGGTGTTTAAGCTAGAGGGGCTGAGGTGGTTAAGAGTTTGTGACATCACAGGGGATGGCTATCTGCGGATTGACTGGCTGCATGGCATTTTGGGTGATCTTGCGTTCCTGGGCTTCTTACTTTCACTTTAACAGGTACAGCCACCATTTTAGGAAAAACTGATTAGTTACCACAAAGTGCGAGGCAATTCGGATTTGTTGCGAATCAAAGTTTTGCTAAACTATTGGTAGTATTTATGTAAATAATTCAGTGGTGCCATTTAACATGCCATTTGACATACTGTATGTATAATGTATAGCAGCACTATTTATGCGTTACCGTCAGTCAAGATTGTAACTGCTTCCTGACAGAAAAATTGTAACATAAATGGGAACAGATCCAAGACCCCCATTTCACCCATATGAACTTGTGTTGAATACACACTTAAATCATCCCAGGTTGATCTTGAAGAAGACCAGAGTATCCTGTAAGTAACGAGGACCTGGCACGCTGACTAATTAAGATCGCAGCACGAGGATACTACGTATCGTGACTGCAGACCGAATTCAGCGTGGAAGCAGGTAACCAAAGGCTCGGAGGACACCGGCTCTTCAGTGTTACGGAGCGGTGCCCAGAGCTATACAGACCGGTGGCAGAAACAACCTGGGAGCAAACTTTCATCAAACACAGTGAACCGGAACTTCAGCAGTGGAAGACTTTAACAGCAATCATCGAGCAGTGAGTAATAGCGGGACACCGCTTTAAACACTCATTGCGAACTGTCCATTCAGAGATTCAGTAACTTTGTCCCTAGTAGCGGATCCAAATTCATTAACCAAGTGAATATAAGAGATATATTAAGCTCCCAAACAACATTCCAACGGCTCCTATAATATCAAAGTTATAATTGTGATCCAACAGGTTTGAGCCGCAGAATGATTATTACTATATTGTTGCACTGATGTTTATTTATCCACTATTTTAGGCATTTTAATTCTTAACCTTCAATATATCAATTTTAAGGTCGTCCCATTACTATATGTACTAGATGTAAGCGCTTAATTTTGGGGAAATTTTTTATTCGTACATGTGTATAAATTGTATGGTTATTCTTATATATAATTAAACCTATCAATTGCATATTGGCATATTTCTTCAAATCGCATAGTTCTACCTACAGAGAGAGTGCCCAGTATTTTCTATCTCACTGTTTAAATTCTTCAGAGGAGGGGCGAATCCTCTTTACTGTGAGCACCTCCTTCTATGGTTTATTCCACTCTTGTGCGTCTCATATTTTCACTTTTATTACACAACACTATGTGTTAAGAAAAAGAGGCACAGCACACCAACATCAAAACCTCATCCCAACTGTGAAGTATGGTGGTGGGGGCATCATGGTTTGGGGCTGCTTTGCTATCATCGAAGGAAAAATTAATTCCCAAGTTTATCAAGACATTTTGCAGGAGAACTTAAGGTCATCTGTCCACCAGCTGAAGCTCAACAGAAGACGGGTGTTGCAACAGGACAACGACCCAAAGCATAGAAGTAAATCAACTACAGAATGGTTTAAACAGAAGAAAATACGCCTTGGAGTGGTCCAGTCAGAGTCCTGACCTCAACCTGGTTGAGATGCTGTGGCATGACCTCAAGAAGCAATTCACACCAGACATCCCAAGAATATTGCTGAACTGAAACAGTTCTGTAAAGGGGAATGGTCAAGAATTACTCCTGACCGTTGTGCACGTCTGATCTGCAACTACAGGAAATGTTTGGTTGAAGTTATTACTGCCAAAGGACGTTCAACCAGTTATTAAATCCAAGGGTTCACATACTTTTTCCACCTGCACTGTGAATGTTTACATGGTGTGTTCAATAAAAACATGGTAACATTTAATTCTGTGTGTGTTATTAGTTTAAGCAGACTGTGATTGTCTATTGTTGTGACTTAGATGAAGATCAGATCACATTTTATGACCACTTTGTGCAGAAATCCATATCATTCCATAGGGTTCACATACTTTTTCTTGCAACTGTAAGTGCCGTTCTTACCTTTGGAACCAATGATATCACCAAAATGGGGCCCTTAAAGTGAAGGATAGTGATGAGCGGCAGGGGTCATATTCTAATTCGCGATATATCGCAAATATTTTGTAGAATATTCGTTGAATATTTGCAAATTCGAATATTCGTTATATTCTACTTTTTTTTTGCTCAAAAAATCAGCAAGGTAATGAACACGTAATATGCAAATATTAAGCGATCAATACAGGCGTGGGTCAAAAACGAATATAAAGCACCATAGAATATAGTGCTATATATTAGTTTTTTTGACTATTCGTCATTTTTTTCCATCTGAAGTCATGATTCCTCCCTGCTTAAAGTATAACTGTCATATATATTTTTTTGGGAGTATTGGATTGTGGTGATTAATATCACCTTGGTGGCCCTATTTCAACTTTTCACTGTGTACTCAATTACCCATTAATTCCACAGTTTTGTTCCCTGTACTGCCTACTTATACCTGTGCTTAAAATAGGGTTGCTAGGCATGGACCGTCTATCTGTTGAAGGACGGAGGACACAGAAGCACGCAATGTGCAAGGTCACATTACTGACAGCCAGGAACTGTAGGTAAATGATTAAAGCCAGGACCTCCCCAGCAGCTGATAACAGTGTCTGGGCTGTGTGCACTTCTCCCTGTCCCTGCGCTTGGCAGACGCTCCCTCACTCAGCAGAGCTGGAGAAGTAGAGTTGAAGCAGCGCAGACCAGGGAAGGGAAGGGAGATCTGCCATCTGCTCAGTGTATAAATTAAAGCAACATGTGGTAAGAGGACCCCTTTGTGCTGCAGGAGATTAACCCTTTAGGGGGAAGGGCTCTGGTTACTGACACTTTTGGGGGGCTATTGTTACTGGCTAGTGAGGGCAGGCGGGATTAGCCTCAGGGTGAGGGCAGTGGCGGCCATCTTAACTGAATAGTGAAATTGCAGTTTTATGCAGACTGGTTGTAAGGGCTGAATTTTATTAAATATGGGGTAAGTCAGTCTAATAGTAACTGATTCTGGAATATCATTATTAGTAACTACATATATGGAAATTAAAATTAGGGTCTAAATCTGACAGTTATCCTTTAAGTTACTTAATCAGGGAGGAATCATGACTTCAGATGGAAAAAAATTACAAATATTCAAAAAAAAACTAATATACAGAGCAATTTAGCTGCTTTTATCTTTTTTTTAATAGTTGTAATTTTTTTCCAATCTGAACTTCAGATGAGAAAAACAATTACAGCTATTAGACAAATGGTATATTCTAACACCCAGGCATTCCCATGGTGACGGGGACGCTTGTCGGGGAGGAGTATGCCGAAGTGGAACAACTGTACAGATTGAAAAAATAAAATAAAATATTGTAAATAACTAATTTATTCGATATAGTGCTATATATTCGTTTTTCAGAATATTATTCATTTTTCCTTTCTAAAGTCATGATTCCTCCCTGCCCAAGTTGCTTGTGGGCCAATGACTAATTGGCCCACAAGTAAGAAGCAGGGAGGAATCATATGTTCAAATGGGAAAAAATGACAAATATTTGCTATAACGAATATATATCACTATATTCTAAATATTTGCGAACTCTCGAAGTTGCGATACTCGAGATAAAAATTTGCTATTCGAATATTCGCTCTTAACACTAGTAAGGGACAGCACACCTCACATGAGTGGCATACTCTCCACCACTGTAGGAGCTCTAAAAATAACCAAATTAGTGCGCTCATCTATTTTCGGCCATCCCATCAGTGAATGGAGGGTGGCACATGTGTGGCTGCTCTCCTTTCACTACTAGGCTCCTTTTTGGAAATAGAAGGTGGGACATGTTCCTATCTGACATTGATGACATATCCTAGCCTTAAACCATCAATGTGTAAGATGAGCCGAAACCTTTCATTATATTTCCTCTTCCTTATTTTTTCTATTAGGTTGTTCTAAACATATATTCCGTATATGTGTATGGATAGGTGACAGGTCACAAGTATTAAGGAAAACCAATGCCTGATAGAATAAATAGAATTGAACCTATGCCAAAACATTGCAGTCCTTTTTGGCATATGCTAAGGCCATTGGTCTTTTTAAAATGATTGTTTCATCAAGGCAATCGCTGTCCATATGCCCTAGTAAAGCATACAGATCTCCTCGAGGGGGTCCTCCACCCAAGACCCCTTCAATTAGCTAGAGTTGGAAGAAGCTGCCAACAATGGCTCTCACTCTTGTGGACTCGACTTGTCTGTTACGTCCAGCGGATGTGGATCCACTGCTGTAAATAACTGGTTTAACTTTGGGCTTTTCCTGAGGACATTGTCCTAGCAGTCCTAGCAGTCCCCATTAACCCCTATACAAGGACCTGGAATTCACAGTGGGGAGCCACTAGGCCGGGATCTCTTGGAATAGTCCAGGTGTATTTGGCAGCTTTCCCCAAACCACCAGCAGATACACTGGTGCAAAATACCAAGGGATCAGGCTATACTTATAGTCAGGAAGCAGACTGAGGTCAGGGCAGGCAGAATATGTGCAAATCCGGATACAGTTCAAACGTCAGGCGTCTAAGGGTCAGCACGGTGAACAGGCATGGGTCAGGTCAGACTGCAAAGAATAAAATTCTAGGAGACAGGCAGAAGTCGTTAAACAGGCAAACAAATGGATTCAGATCTTTTACAGGATCAAGCAGACCAGAGTACCTGACAGGATCTGTAGAGACATATAGCTTAGGCAACCACTGAAGAAAAAAGCAAGGTATATATAGGAGCAGCTGATAAGCAATTTGATACCACCATGCAGAGGCTCACAGAACAGGAGAAGATTAACCCCTGCAGTATTAAAGACTGAGGTTTCAAGAATAGAAGTCCTAATTAGAGATAAGCAAATTAAAAAAAAAATTTACACGCCGGTTCGCCTAATTTTTTGGTAAAAATTGGGTTTGATCCGAATAAATTCACGTTGAATTACATTAAAAAATGGCTATGTCCTTGCTGCAGAGAGGCTTTATAGTGGTGTAGAACACTGTGCCTTGCAGTAACATGCATAGGGAGTCTGCTGTGGTAGTGAAATAATACTGTGAGTCAGTATGACTTGCAGATGACAAGCGTCGCACTTAGAATCACTGCACACTTCACTTATTTGGACAGTCACGGGGCCAAAACTGACCAAATAACTCACGTATGAACTCAGACTTACAGGTCACTGTTAGCGTCAAAAAGAAACTCACTCCTTTTACACCGTCGTCATCTGATTCCACATAGATGTCGACACAACACGTGAACGGAATATTTGCATGTCATCTGTGTTTTGTACCCACTCCTGCTTTTGGCTACCAAATCATAAGGCAATTCTGATGGGACCATACAGGCCTTATAGCTACACAGAGAGGATCCGTTGTGCGTCTCATCTTTCCTTCCTTCTGACAGATCAGAAGATGGGTTAAATACATGATGATGTCAACCAAGCCAAAAAGGCTAAATAGTGTCCCAGACATGAAATGTGAAGGGTGGGAACAGCATGAGAAGTCCACAGAGTGGCCCTATGACATAGTGGTGAGGTGGAAGCAGCATAACGAGACCACAGAGAGGCCCAATGACAGAGTCTGAAGGTGGCGGCAGCCTCAGGAGGCCACAGAGTGGCACAATGACAGAGTCTAAAGGTGGCGGCAGTCTCAGGAGGCTACAGAGTGGAACAATGACAGAGTCTGGAGGTGGCAGCAGCAGGAGAAGACAACACAGTGGCCCAATGACAGGGTCTGGAGGTGGCTGAAGCATCAGGAGGCCACAGAGTGGAACAATAACAGAGTGTGGAGGTGGCGGCAGCATGAGCAGACCACAGAGTGGCCCAATGACAGAGTCTGGAGGTTACGGCAGCATCAGGAGGCCACAGAGTGGCACAATGACAGAGTGTGGAGGTGGCAGCAGCATGAGGAGAAAACCTCAGGGACTGGCAGCACTACTTATGCCACACACTTGGGTATGGACCAGTAGACAGGCTTCAAGCCGGGTGGTGCACACAGATAGGGATCCTGGCTGGGGGTCCTAACTCATCCAGAAGCTTCAAAAATCCGCAGCACTCGCCAGTAGTTGATGTAAAATGGTGATTTATTCACTCAGACAGCAAGGTTATAGTGACGTTTCGACCATGATTGGTCTTTATCAAGCAATGAAGTCCCATATCCCAGAGTGCCTTAAATAGTGTACAGAGGTGGGTTCATTGGTGGGTGTGTACAGTCCCTCTTCCCAAGTGGAAGTGGGAGTATACTTATGTCTGCACATAACATGATTCAAGTAAAGAAAAACTCAGAATAACATCAATGACATCAAGGTGATGTACCTTAAAACACAAGTGGTGATTAAAACAATACATTCCATTATACCTTATTAGAGATGAGGATCCCTGTGAAGGCCGCGCAATCCACGCTAGTCTCATTGAAGCGCCATATGCCGGCGTTCCCGTCTCCTCATCGCGCATGTGTCAGCGCCCTATCACAGCCAATAGGCAGCGGAGGCATTACATGACGTCGGCCAATAAGAAAAAAGGCCATCCGTGACGTCAGCGGTTGCCAACCCCGGAGCCAATAGAAAAAAAGGGAAGCTGGAGCCAATAGAAAAAAGGTGGCCTATTATGACGTCAGCAGTTGCCGCGTGGGGAGGAGATTACTCCTCTTCTCAGCACGGCCTATAAGCTGGCTAGTCATGTGTACCCTCCGGTTGTCAGGGAGACGGGAACTCTTTCTTAACCAAGAGGGAAGCGGTACGTCTCATCTGTCAGTCGGGAAGCTGGGCAGGCCGACAGCCATTTAACAGCAGGGGGAGTACCAGTCAAAACTTCCATGCCATATTATATAGAGGACATTAAAGGGCTATTACGGACCAACAGTCTCTAGCTAAAGACCCACAAGAGTAAACACGGTCCCTCCAGGGTGACAATCAGCAGCAGCCAGTTGAACACCCGAGTGAGGTGACTATGTTCACATTCGCTCCGCCCCAGGGAACTGGCCACACCTCCCATCCATAACACTGGACTGGACGCGTGCCACGTTATTTTTGGGGATCGTGGACACAAAAAGATGACCCTCGGTTGATCATGACAACCAGACATAGGGTCAAAGTTGTGTCCACTCACACATTCATTGAAGACACACCGCTCTAGGCAGGAGTTAACGGACTCATCCCCTGACAGAGTGTAGAGGCGGCAGCAGCATGAGGAGGCCACAGAGTGGCACAATGACAGAGTGTGGAGGTGGCAGCAGCATGAGGAGGCCACAGAGTTGCACAATGACAGAGTCTAGAGGCGGTGGCAGCATGAGGAGGCCACAGAGTGGCACAATGACAGAGTCTAGAGGCGGTGGTAGCATCAGGAGGCCACAGCGTGGCACACTGACAGAATGTGGAGATGGCGGCAGCATCAGGAGACCACAAAGTTGCAAGGTGACATAGTATGGAGGTGGCAGCAGCATCAGGAGACCACAGAGTGGCAAAGTGACATAGTGTGGAGGTGGGTGGCAATACCAGTACCCAATGAAGATGGTGGTGTCACACCTGTGACAGCTGTTAGAAGGTCTGAAAGACTGACTGCACATTAGTGATCTGACAGCCTCTTTTGGTTTGTCTGTGTGTTGCTGGTATGTCCACATCTCCTGTTCAGGTGTGGATCATGTGACCTTTAACTCTCCCTATTTAATCTGACTTTACCCATCACTCCTTGCTCTAGATAGCTTCATTTGGTTTTAAATAAGCTGGAGTGTGGTTCTTGTTGAAGTCCTGTTCATCCATCATCCACAGAAGTTAAATGTTCTGCTTGTTTTGTATCCCCCCCGATTTATTATTAGGCCTCAGCGAGACGATGGTTCCTTCACCAGGGAAGGAACAGGTTGTCTATGCCCTGTAATTACCTTTAGGGCATCCAAGGGTTACAAGTGTTTTCCAGGTTCCTGTGTATGGGCATCTCTACCATCGAGAGGTGCCCATACGGAAAGGAGTTAGGGCCAGGAGCAGGTTTTATAGGTGGTGACCCTATTCCTTCCCTAGCGCTGAGGCCTAGTGTCTTTCCTCTTCCTTCTTGTTGTCTTTTGGTGTTTTCCCCTACTACATCCATGACAGATGGGTAAAAGAAGGAGCACTTGGCATCAGATGTGTGGCATCAGGAGGGTGGCAGCATCAGAATAGTAGCTGAGGCAGGTAGTCAAACAAAACCGGTCTCTTTTGTTGGTGTGGCACCATGGATGATCTAGTCTGATGCATTAGGAATTAGTGGGTGGAAATCCTGGCTGATCCACACCTGATTCATCTTGACAAAAGTCAGTCTTTCCACATTTTGGGTCGACAGGTGAGTTCTTCTTGGGGTAACTATGGCCCCCGCCGCACTAAACACCAGCTCTGATGCCACACTACTGAGCGGGCAGAAAAGCTCTGCTAGTTGCGTCCACAAATCCAGTTTGGCTACCCAGTAGTCCAGTGGATCTTCAATGTAGGGTAGCAGGGTGCTGTCCAAGTATGCCACCACCTGCTGGTTCAGGTCCTGCTCTATGTCTAGCTGTTGGTGAGTAGTTTCTTCACTATGCAGGTAAAGGAAGCTGCTCATCAGTGACTCTAGAATCAGGCTGCTGCCATGGCAGTGGAACATGAGCGCAGAGGGCCCCCCCGGTTAGACCTGCGAGAGGATGGACGATGGCGCAGATAGGCAGCAGACAACTGACGACATAGGATGTCTCTATAGTAGTTCAGTTTGTCCTCCCTCTCAGCAGGTGTAAAAAAGGCCCCAATTTTGGACAGGTAGTGAGGGTCCAACAAGTTGGAGATCCAGAAGTCATCCCTCTGCCGAATGGTGACAATTCGGCTGTCAGTACCCAAGCAAGTGAGCATGCAGTGGGCCATTTGCGCGAGTGACTCGGAGGGACTCCCTGCCTCAATCTCCACAGCATACTGCCATGGTGTCCATGGGTCATCTGCCTCGTCTTCCTCATCTCTCTCTTGCTCCTCAGGCTGCTCTTGCTCCTCCTCTCCTATCACCTGTGTAGAAAAAACACCAATTTCGCTAGACATTGCTTGTGTCCTCCTCCTCCTCCAGTTCAGCCCTCCCAGGGCTCATGTGGCCGTGAGAGATAGGCGCCACGTCTCCAGTCCCCTGAACAGCCATTGTTACCAGCATCTGTTCCAGGACATGAAGCAGTGGAATGACGTTGCTCAGCCTGTAGTCCTGTCAACTGACAAATAATGTGACATCCTCAAAGGGCCTGAGCAAACGACAGGTGTCTTGCATAAGCTGCCACTGGCTGACATCGAAGTTACATAAGGGAGTACTCCTATCCGCTTGGATCATCAGGAAATCGTTGATGGCCTTTCTCTGTTCGTACAGTCAGTCCAACATATGGAGGGTGGAATTCCAATGGGTGGAAACGTCGCATATCAGCCTATGTTGGGGGATGCCGTTCTGCCGCTGCAGCTTAAGGCGGGTGTGCTTCGCAGTGTACGAGTGGCTGAAATGCATGCAAAGTTTCCTAGCCATTTTTCTGATGTTATGCAGATGGGTGGAAGAATTCAGGAACTGCTTTACAACCAGACTGAACACGTGTGCCATGCCGGGCACATGGTTCAGCCCTCCCTGATGCAGCGCCTACACAATGTTCTTCCTGTTGTCGGTCACAATTTTTACGATTTTCAGTTGTCACGGAGAAAGCCAGGATTCGATTTCTTGCTGAAGGACAAGGAGCAATTCCTCCCCTGTGTGACCCAGGCAAACGAGGTGCAGAACAGCGTGACACTGCAGTGCCCTGCACCTGTGGTATGCTGGAGGGGCACTGTGAATTGTCCTTGCAGTGGACGCTGAGGACACGGCGAAGAATGATGAGGCAGAGGCGGACATTGTCGCTGGACCAATGGCATGACAACGTGGAGGCAGAAGCGGCGTCACCTGGCCTAGTTGCTGGTGTGGCTGTGCAGAAACCAAATTCACCCAGTGGGCCGTAAAGGACATGTACTGTCCCTGACCGTAGTTACAGCTCCATGCGTCGGCTGAAGGACTGGCCCCCCTTCTGTTATACATGTGTGTGCAGGGCTGGTACTGCCTTTTTGGCAAAGAAATGACAGCTTGGGACTCTACACCTCGGCTCGGCACAAGCAATTAGTTCTCTGAAAGATGCAGTCCATCACCTGGAAAGGGAAGGATTGCAGCACCAGCAACTTGGACAGGAGCACATTCAGCTTTTGCGCCGCTGGATACATGCACACATACCGTTGTCTCTTGGCACTCGCTTTGGTGATTGATTGCTGACGGAATCAGTGACAAGGAGTAGGAGGAGGAGCAGGAGCATCGGGACCAGCAGATGATTGGAAGGACAGACAGCTCCCTTCGGCTGAGGTGATGGAGCCTTGACTGCCTGAAACAGGGTGCGTTCCACTGGGTGATGTAGCAGTTGCTGCGGCAGGCTGTACCACCACATCGGAGCCACATTTCTCCCGGGCCACTTTATGGCGACACTGCATATGTTGAGGCAGGGCTGTAGTGCCAACATTGGCACCCTGGCCACGCTTCACCTTCTACCCACAGATTCTACATGTGGCCACGTTCACCTACTCCGGTGATTTTACCCCCAACTCTGACTGACTGCTACCGCCACTGCCTCCGTGAACCCGTGCACCACTACTTCCCGTGCACCACAGGTAGGCTCCTGTGAAGCGGGTGGTGTACCCCAGGCACATTTGGCTCCCGACCTTCCACTGCTGCCACCCTGCTGACTCCTGGCCACGCTCCGCCGCTGGCTCACGTGCAAGCTGGCACCCTCTTCTCCCGATGATGATGAAGCCCCTTCGTCATCCAAGTGTGATCAGCTACAGCATCATCATCGAGTACTGTCTGAACGTCACTGACGTCCTCCTCATCATCTCTGAGTCAGGAGCCTGACCGCTCTCAATACCAGCTCCCACTCTACTCTCCTCATCACTACTTGCCCGTCTAGTTGATGAAGCGGCGGATGTCTCCTCCACATTTTGGCTGGGCAGTAGCTGCTGACTGTCCTCTAGTAGCTGCTCCTCGCTGAAAAGTGGAGCATGGCCTACAGCATATAATACATCTCCCGGTGAGGGAACAGAAAAGGACAGAGGCAGGTTGAGGACAGGTGAGGGCACAGGACCTGCTCCCGGGCCATGCCAACTAAGGGTTGTGTCTGACGAACCCATTGACTCTTGGCTGAGGGTGTCTGATGTCACTTGCGACGTAGTCGAAGATCGAGTCAACCACTCAAGAACCGCTGGGTTGCTGGTTACGACACGACCACTAGCTGAGACTGGGAGCTCAGGCCTCTGAAAGCGACCCCTGCTGCCACGGCCCCTTACTCTGCTGTGACCTCTGCCTGCACCAGAAACAATTAGGTCTCTGCCACTCCCCTGTGCAGGGCCTGACACTTCTCTGCCTGACATACTGTTAGATCACGTAAATAAAAAGGAAATTAAAACACCCCACAAAAGCCTTTACTACAGATTACTGCACTGCAGAGCAGCAAATGTATTTTTTATTTTTACACTAATACACGTCACAAAAGGCTTTGAAAGAAATAACTGCATCGTAGAGCGGCAAATGAATTTTTTCTTTTTCCGCTAAAACACCCCACAAAAGCCTTTATTAGAGATAAGTGCACAGCAGAGCGGCAAATATATTTTTTCTTTTTCCGCTAAAACACCCCGCAAAAGCCTTTATTACAGATAAGTGCACTGCATAAGAGCAAATAAGATGTAGAAATATTTCCTTGTAATAAACCCTGCTAATGGCTGTATCAAACAGCACTTGCGCCCTAATAACAAGAACAGTTTGCTGGAATTACAGAGCTGTATAATTGCAATTTGGATCCCCAGTCAGTGCAGCAAGGTGTAATAAGATTGTTCCTATTATCCAGGTTGTAACCTCCCCGACTAAACCCTGTTCAACATAAATACTGTGGAATGATTCCTCCCTATCCTTTCCCTACACCTTGAATAATCTTTCTCTGCACTTGTAAGTAATTATAATTTTTTTAGCACAATGACGTTTATTTCTATCACTGTCTTTAGCGCCTGCAGACAAGTCTCTCCCTGCACTAAGTACGCTGGTGAATGTCAGACTCTAAGATGGCTGCCGTATTTATAGGGATGTGACATCACAAAGCTGGCTGGCTGCTGATTGGCTGCATGCATGTCTGTATGGGTGATCCCGCCTTCCCAGAGTTCCTTTCTCCATATCCTCACACGTGCAGCAGCCACTTTAGGAAACAATTTGATTTATTACGACAAAGCGCGAGGAAATTCGCATTCGGTGTGAATCTAATTTTTCCTGAAATTCGTAACGAATTCCACTTCGTCAGCTTCGATTCGCTCATCTCTAGTTCTAATACACAAAGAATACTGATGCCTTGCCTGCTACCAGGGTGCTGGAACTAATATAGACATAGAGTAAATTTAGCAGCACACATGCTGACCTGGAAGAGCAGGACAGCAGTGGACATGGGCCACCAGCATAACATGTCAATGTACTATATACACAGCCATTCATTTGAATGGCCATGTATGATAAGCCGGAGCTACACATTTATAATACCCAATTTACAGGAGTTTTCTTATTTCACACAAATGATGATCAGCTGATAGGATGGCTTCATTATAGGATGTACAAAGTCATATTGCGACAACCCCTCTAACATGAGGTTAGCTCTTCCTTTACCTGATTTGTTTTCTCTGGGTTGCCTAGTTAATGATTTTTAGAATCCCTATTGGTTCAAGTTTTCAAGAGAAATGTAATGTATTAAACATTTCAAGTATTAAAACATCGCACTTAAAGAGAAACAGTCACCATGAAATGCAGGGCAATCTGCAGGCAGCAGGTTATAGAGCGGGGGGAGCTGAGCAGATTGATATATAGTTTTGTGGGAAAAGATTTAGTAAAACTTGTAATTTATACATTTAAACCTTTGTTTTTTCTGAGTTAAAGATGGCCTATTCAGCTATTATCAGTGACTGACATCATTCTCTGCATATTTATATAGCCATCAGTCAGGGGCAGACTGGCCATAGTCCCTACTGGGAAATTTCTGGGTGGGCCGATGCCCAGGGGGCCCCCAAGCTCTCCTTTCTGCCACTGGCCGGGTACATAACAAGCTCTCAGAGTTAATTAACGCTGTGAGAATCAGGTGCTCATATAGCCCACCAGCGACCGCATATGGCTTCCTGAATTCAACAGCTGTGGCCTGCATCTCACCTCCTTGCCCCCATCACCATATATTTACCATGGAGTAGGACAGAAATGGCAGCTATTGATGGCCACCACAGAGGGACAGCTTTTGGGACAGTATATTGTGCTGCACTGTGGTATTTGGTTCTGCTGGGGCGGTATTTTGCTGACTCCGCCTACTTTTATTGGACCACCTTCTGTCAATTTGGACCCGCTTACAACATGGGGCCACTTTTATTTTCAGGGCCACTTTAAGTTCCCAATCTGCCAACGATAGGACAACCCCTGTGTATTACTGAACTTAGAAAAATGAGAGACATAAATTTATAAATTATAAGTTTTGCTGAATTTTTCCCCCACAAAACTATATATCAAACTGCTTGACTCCTCGTGCTCTATAACATTCTGCCTGCAGATTACACTGTATTTCATGGTGACAGGTAGTGTTGAGTAAATTCAAGTATTTGATCCGAATTTCAGTAACAATTTGATCGTCCGTGAAGCCGAATTTCCTTGCGATTGTGTTACTGGTAAAGAATCAATTTTCCCTGAAATGGCAGGGAAAAAAACATATTCACCTCATCTATTTGCGCACAAAGAGGCTGCCGCAGCCATCTTGATTGAAGATACCGCTGGCCGGTCTAATGACGTCATTACGTGACTGGGAGAGATTTCGCTTGATGTCTTCAATCAATATGTCTGTGGCAGCCTTTACACTATCAAGTGGATAAGGTGAGTATTTTTTATTATTTTTATTTTTTACCGGATTAATCCCTGAAAGCCCTGAATGTTAATCTCTGATGCCTCCATCAGAAATGAATGCGGCATCTGAGGGGCTCAATGACAGGGGTGGAGTGGCGCTATTGCTGTTCCCTGACATTGCGCCCGCTACATAGAAAGAAATGCACTTCTTGACGAAGCAAATTTCTTTGTTTAATTCGGTGAAGCAGCTGAATTGAATTTTTCAGAACTTCACTCATCTCTAGTGACAGGTTCTCTGTAACAACATTAAAAGTGAAAAAGACAATATACAATATTTTTTATCAAAGAAAAGCTAAGAAATCTAGGCTTACCTCGAGGGCCATACGCTGAGATAAGCCAGTCATCAGTCATGAATTCAGGTGTAAGGTGAATGTATTTGCCTGGTTCTCCACACTTTCCATACTGTTGTGTGTAAGGGTCATTCACATGCTGCACGGGAGGTTCAGCAATGATAATATCTGCCTAACATTACAAACACACAAATACATTATCTTGTTTAGACTTACAGATAAATACAAATAAAACAACCGTTTCTGAAAAATCATCCTGCATTTTACTGTACCGCATCATAGGTTTCCGTTTTGGGTCTCGTATAGTTCTTATTTGCAGACCAGGACTTGGGAATCAAAATCTTCACACTTCGTATGTAGAACCTTTTGTCTGTGGCATCAAATAGAAACTCTGAAGCTTCTTTCACCATATCCTTAGGGGAAAATAAATAAAATGTCATAAAATTATTAATTTGGTTTCCAATCTTGTTACTTGTTGTAACTGTTTAGTTAATGGGGTATTCCGGTTTGTTAATGTAATCCCCTGTTCACTGGATAGGGGATAACTATTAGATTGGTGGGGGTCCTACAGCTAGGACCACCACCGATCACGAGAACAGGGACCCGGTATACCCTGCAGACCAGTCCTCCTGAAAAGCAGTGACAGCTCCATTAATTTCTATGGGAATTCTGGAGATAGGTCAGTGCTGTACGCCCATATGAACATAGAATTGAATGGAGCAGCCACACGCATGTGCGACCAGCCGCTAAAAATTTTTTCAGGAGGGCTGCCAGGGTACAGGTCCCCCATTCTAGTAATCGGGGGGAAGGGGCGGGAAGAGTCCCAGCAGTAGGACTTCCATTAACCTAATAGTTAACCCCTATCCTGTTAGTTAAATTTAACCAACCGGAATACACCTTTAATCAAGCCACTGTCAGCTTCAGTACAGACTGTGCCGGCCCACACAGAAATGTAGACATGTCCCTTCACAATATTTTAGCCAGCCACATGACATCCCTGGAAAAAAAATGTAAATGAGAACAACAAACTAAAATTTGCCTTGGAACTACACATATTCCTTTATTAGGTCTTCAGTATTATACAGCTTACAGCTCCATTATAGTCAACAGGAGCGAAGCTGTGCCCCCTTTTTTTATTCAATATTCTTGTTTCAAAGAAATCATGCTGGTGCACCCAGTCTCCAGCTGAAAATTGAGAAGTTTGCACAGAAAGGGCACTTTTGGTGCAGTACCGCAAAGGAACTACTGCAATGGGTTAACCTGTTCACTACCAGCGCTATCTCTGGAGCGATGGGCAGACATGGTGCCCATTCGCACCTGGTGCGGGTGTAATTGCTGGCGGGTCTCCGCTGTTTCAAACAAAAGTCACCCGCGGCTAATGACCGCGATTGACAATAATGTCGATCACAGTCATTAAAGCCTTTAGATGCGCTTCTGGGCTTCTTACTGGCATCCTCTGCAGCCAATGAGGATGCTGGTAATTGAATTCAATATGCCGGGTCTCTCTGAAGAGACCCAGAGTATTAGACCTGCAATTCTTATTTTGCAATTCTGTACAAATAATGGATCTAAAAGACCAGTGATTGTTAAGAATGACTCAGTAGATATAACTATAAAAATAAAGGTTATGGGGTTAGGATATGTTTAAATTTCAATTTACACTATTTGGACATAAAAAAACCTATACATTGCTGGAATTGTTGTAATCTTATTGAACCAGAGAATGAAGGGCACAGGTCAGTTTTGCCACAAACGGAACACCGTGGGAACAAAACCCATAAAATGGAAGAATAAAAATTGTTTTCCTATTCTACCCAATTTGCAATTTTTCTCCTGCTTCCCGCTACATTGTATGCCATATTAGGCTACTTTCACAGCGGTGTTTGCAGCGGATCTGCTCCTATAATGCAAACGATGGGATCCGTTCAGAACGGATCCGTCTGCATTATCTTTCAGAAAAAATTCTAAGTCTGAAAGTTAGACAGATTTGCATTGAAAGTCAATGGGGGACGGATCCGTTTGAAATTGCACCATATTGTGTCAACTTCAAACGGATCCGTCCTCATTGACTTACATTGTAAGTCTGGACGGATCCGTTTGCCTCCGCACAGCCAGGCGGACACCCGAACGCTGCAAGCTGCGTTCGGGTGTCCGCCTGCTGAGCGGAGCGGAGGACAGACGGTGCCAGACTGATGCATTCTGAGCGGATCCGCATCCACTCAGAATGCATTAGGGCAGTACGGATCCGTTCGGGGCCGCTTGTGAGAGCCTTCAAACGGAACTCAGAAGCGGAGCTCCGAACGCTAGTGTGAAAGTAGCCTTAAATGGTGGCATTAGAAAGTAAAATTGTCCTGCAAAAAATAAGCTCTCATACAGCTATGTGAATGGAAAAATATAAAAAGTTATGGCATAAAGGGGTTATCCCATCTTAGACAATGGGGGCATATCGCTAGGCTATGCCCCGATTGTCTAAAAGGTGCGGGTCCCACCTCTGGGACCCCCACCTACAAGGAGTTTCCCGGGGTCCGTCCACCACCAGGCGCAGCTCCCCGCCGCTATTTTCGGTGGCTCCATAGAAATGAATGGAGGGTGGCTGCGCATGCGCAGTGCACCCTCTTCAACTTTCTCCGCTCCTTGAATGGAGTGGGTGCCTGCATTACACCACACTTCAGAGATGAAGTGCGGTGTAATGAAGAGTAAGTGGCGCACACATGGAGCTCTGTCTCCTCTTCAAACAGCTGATTGAGTAGGGTGACGGATCCTGGCCAGTCTGATATTAATGACCTATCCTTAGGATAGGTCCCTTAATATTATGGGCTTGATAACCCTTTAATAGCAATGTATAGACAACCAAATGATTAATATATTGGCAGACTTGTTAAGTCACCAGGGTGCTAGTCTAAACAGAGCAAGGGAGAACACGTGTCTCTGAAAGCTCCTGCTATCTGGGCAAATGTTCAGAGAACCTCTGCCTCTGGGATTTCATCTGCAAAAGAAGCAACTCCACTTCCACTACTGCTGCTGTTGCTGCTACCAGGGGCGGGCTGGGCCGGTGGGCAGGGAGGCAATTGCCCCCCAGGCCGCCCTAAAAAAACGGTTGCTGGGCCATCTTTAACAAATAATTTTTTATGTTTTTTTATTCCTCAGGGCCCTGGATATAATTGCGGTGGGCAGCAGTGGCGGCGGGCAGTAGGAGATGAGCGCTCATCTCCATATTCATCTGTATTGCCGTCCTCAGGACAGCGATACAGATGGCTGTGCTGTGGGGCAGGGGAGGGAGAGGCGTCTCCCTCCCCTGTTCTTCTGATAGGCCGCAGACACTAATGTCTGCAGCCTATCAGAGGCCGGCTCAGGCAGCGCGATGACGTCATTATTATTTTTCTTTTTTTTTCTTTGCGGGGGGAGCAGGCACTATGGGCGGAGCTGGCACTGGCACTATGGGGGAGCTGGAACTATAGGGGGAAGAGGGCTAGCACTATGGGGGTAGCTGGCACTATGGGGGGCTGGCACTATATGGGGAACTGGCACTATGGGGGGGCTGGTACTATGGGGGAGCTGGCACTATGGGGGGCTGGCACTATAGGGGGAAGAGGGCTGGCACTATGGGGGGCTGGCACTATGGGAGGGCTGGCACTATGGGGGGGCTGGCACTATGGGGTAAGCTGGCACTATGGGGTGAGCTGGCACTATGGGGGGCTGACACTATGGTGGGAGCTAGCACTATGGGGGGAGCTGGCACTATGAAGGGAGCTGGCACTATGGGGGGAGCTGGCACTATGGGGGTATCTGGGGGCTCTAAAGGGGCTTTTTTTTATTATTGGCACATTATGAGGGCACTCGAGGGGTGAGAAGCACCATGGGGCATCTGGTGTCACTATAGGGGCATTATTTGGGGGCACTATGGGGAAGTGGGGGCTCTAAATGGGCCTTTTTTCATTGGCACATTATGGGGGGCACTATGGCATTTGGTGGCACTAAGGGGGCATTTTTTACTGGCACATTATGGGAGGCACTATAGGGGAGAGCGGCACTATGGGGCATTATTTGGAGCACTATGGGGGAGTGGAGCACTATTGGGGCATATAGTGGCACTAAGAAGGGGCATTTTTACTGGCACATTATGGGGGAGAGGAGCACTTTAGGAACATCTGCTGAGGGCACTAAGAAGGGGCATATTATGGGGACAATTACTGGCATATTATGGGGACACTATGGGGAAGGGGGAGAGGTGCACTATGAGGGCATTTACTGGGGCACTATATAGGGGTATTTTATACTGGCATACATTATGGGGACATTAGCTCAACTGCAGGCACTAAGCAGGGGTATTTCATGTACTGTCATACTATAGGGAGAATTATTACTACTAGGGGGTATTATGGGGAGCTTTACTACTACTGGGGGGCTATGAGGAACATGATTACTAGCAGGCTCGGACTGGCCCACAGGATTACAGGGGAAACCCCCGGTGGGCCCCTGAGCAAGGTGGGCCCCTAGTCTCCCACCCCCTGCACAAGTGGCACATAACACATTAAATTTACTGCACTACATACATATATTCAATGTACAGCACCTCAACCAGCCTATAGTCATAAAACAAACTTGTTAGATTATTTATTATATTTGAATGTATCAGTAGGGTGGGCGCCCAAAATAAATTTTACTGGTGGGCCCTAGGTACCCCAGTCTGACACTGATTACTAGTATAGGCACTATAGGGGCATTATTACTAAGTTTGTTCTGGCAGAGAATTATTTCTATTGGTGGGATTTTGGGGAGCACTGTTACTTTGGGGGGCACCCTGGCACAGTATAAGCTTAGCACAATTATTTTTGGGGGACATTATCTTTATACTATTAGTGTCTGGGCGCAGTTTTTTTTTAGAGCACTGTGTGCCAATAATTGTTTCTGCAGTATAGTATTGGGGTGGCGGGAAAGGGTGTTCAGAAGATGTGAAGATGATGGAAATGTGGGAAACTAATATCTGTTTGTCAATCTCTGCAGAGACGGGAGATGGCTGAAAAATCATCATGGCGGTCTGGTCTGAATGGAAAAGATGAGGAAAGAGAACGTCTACAACAAAGGTGACATCACTGGATGTAAGAGGTATGAGGTGCTATGTAGGAGAGGAGATGCTCCGGCTCCCCCCCTGCCATTTGCAGAAGGAGGATTCAGAGCTGGGTGAGGACGGCCAAAGGGGGCAGCAGGCCACGGGCGGGTGGCAGATGGTGGGGGGAACCACAGGCATTGAGCAGGATCTGGGGAGAGAGGAGAGCGGAGGAGCTTCCTGGCTGTAGCTTGCTGTCTATTGTATAATGTGAAGCAGGCATTGCAGCCAGGACAGACTCCCCCTCTCCGTGTGATGTGTAGAGACAGGCCGCAACTATAGAATGTCAGCTGTACAGTGTTTGTTGGGAGTGACCTATTATATGTTGGAGGGGCTTTTAACCGCTACCTGACCGCCTAACGCAGGATTGCGTCCTGAGGGCGGCCAGGTTATTCCTCTTTGACGCGCCGGCGCGTCATCTCGCGAGACGCGAGATTTCCTGTGAACGCGCACTCACAGGAGCGAGCGTTCACAGGATCCGAAGGTAAACGAGTTCATCTACAGCCTGCCAGCGGCGATCATTCTCTGGCAGGCTGTAGATGCGATTTTTTTAACCCTTGAAAGGTATATCAGACGCTGTTTTGTTAACAACGTCTGATATACCTGCTACCTGGTCCTCTGGTGGTCCCTTTTGCTTGGATCGACCAGCAGAAGACACAGGCAGCTCTGTAAGTAGCACCAAACACCACACTATACTACACCCCCCTTTTGTCACTTATTAACCCCTTATTAACCCCTGATCACCCCCCTGTCATTGATCACCCCCCTGTAAGGCTCCATTCAGACGTCCGTATGTGTTTTGTGGATCCACGGATCCGCAAAACACGGACACCATGGATCTGCAAAACACGGACACCGGCAATGTGCTTTCCGCATTTTGCAATAAACGGTGAAAGTAGTGTAGTGCAGAATTGTAAAAAGTGGTCTGGTCATTAAGCGGGTTTAAGCTAGGGGAGCTGAGGTGGTTAATAATGGGCGGGGCTAAAAATGGGCCACTTGACCCAATTGAGCCCTTCCCTGGCTGCTACTGTTATTTTAATACATTATTTGCTATACTAATAAAGGATAACTTAATGTTGAATTGTAGTACTGTGCATTTATTTCTTGTTGCTGTCTCTAAACATTTTAGCATCCCTGATCACAACATCACAAACATGAAAAATATAGCATTAAATGGTAATTTAAAATCCCAGAGAGACAGGAGGGTCTGGGATCAAACACTCCCGGAAAAGGAATAAATGTGTCAAATGAATTTTTGTCCTTCTACATCTCTTAAGAATTGTGGTTTGCATTGTTGTAAGAAAGGATCATAGAACTATATTTATTTTAACCACAATTTCTGTAGTTTTGTAAAAACCGCAATTATGTTACATAGTTAATACGGTTGACAAAAGACATAAGTCCATCAAGTTCAACCAAGGGATAGGTGGGGACGCGAATCCCAGAAGGAAGTGAGACTCAGATTTCTAGACGTTTTCATAAGCATTAATGTCATTTACTTTTAAGAATTCATCTAAACCCTTTTTAAAACTGTCCACTGTTCCTGCTGTGACCACGTCTGAGGAAGTCTATTCCACAGATTCACGGTTCTTACAGTAAAAAAGCTTTGACGCTTCTGGAGCCTGAACTTTTTCTTCTCCAGTCGGAGGCAGTGACCCCTCGTCTTTTGAGGGCATTTTACATGGAACAGTTTTTCACCATATTTTTTGTATGGCCCATTTATATATTTGTATACCGTAGGTTAATTATGTCCCCCCTTAGATGTCTCTTCTCAAGACTAAATATATTTAATTATTTTAATCTTTCCTCATAACTAAGACCCTCCATGCCCCTTATCAGTTTAGTCGCTCTCCTCTGTACTTTTTCCAGCTGCAATGCGTCCTTTCTATAGACTGGTGCCCAGAACTGAACTGCATATTCCAGATGAGGCCGCACGAACACTATGTAAAGTGGTAATATTACATCCCTGCTCCGCAAGTCCAAGTAACTATGTATATTTTATATGCAACCACTCAACCAATCCTAGGAATCACACTGAGCACCAACAATAAAATGTAGAAAGGTGAAGAGGGAATTGATACTGTGTGTACAGATTTGGGATGAGCCAGGGGTGGGATTCCAATTTTTAACAACAGGTTCCCTACTCAACGGCAGACACGTGGCATCACAACAATTTTACATAAACAAACACTATATATATGCAACACACATAAATACACCATATACATGGTACACATACATAAATACACCATATATACATTACACACATTCTACCCAACTTTTAAAAAGCCTAAGGAGCTAAACTATGGAATGGAAGCACTCATCTCCAGTTGCCGTTGTCATTTTAAAAACCGGATCTGGAGAACCTGAGGGAACTGGCTGAATCCCATGCCTGGGATGAGCCCAATGAACTCTACTCCAACACTGCTGACATGTATTTCCAAGGGAAACATAATAATGGGGCAGGACAAATCTCCTTGCATCCTGGTTTCACTTTGGCTTTTTGTTTAAAGTTATTGATCAGTTTTGGCAATCCTCTGTGCCCTAAACACAAAGTTCACATTTGTCTCCTGTCTTGTTCTCCAGGCGGACCTCCTAACCAGACTTACACATTGTAATAAGAAGGATCTGGCCACAAATGATTTTCAGCTTATGTATGAAAATACTGAGTTATATGGCCTCAATCCAAAATCTTTAAAACAAACATGGTAGGACCACTGCATTGAAATATCTGATCACTAGAGTTGAAAAATCCCTCAATATGAGAAGATGTACGTAGGGGTGGCTGAGCATGCGTATGGCTCACTCAGTACAAGTGCATACAACAAACCATATTTGTTCTCTGTGTTTCTTTATCTTCCATAGACTTGAATGGAGTGGGGAATGTGTATGCTCAACCATTTATGAATGCATCATTCTCCATCAAGTAATTAAGAAGATGGTCCCTTGATCTAGTATCTAGCTGAGTACTCAGCATATGGACCCGCATTTATCACCTGTTTTATCCAAGGGAAAAATAGGAAACACAGAAAATAAATCACTCAACTTCTCACTAGATACTTCATGACACTATTGAGAAAAGTCCCTGATTTATCAAGACCAGTGTGTACAAATAAATGCCAAAAAAGGTAGGTGAATGATAAATTTCCACCATAGTTTGCAACTAGCAAAACATTATAACATTCTGTAGTTGATTCTGTGTTCTTAGCTGGCATTGGCTTTCTACTTTAAAGAAAGATAAATGAGCAGCTTTTTTAGGTCAATAAATATCATGCTTACCATCCACTAAAGCTTAAAATAATTCTGATTCTTACCTTAATATTCTCAATGATCTGCAGATCTTCCGTGACATTAGGATTGATAGCAATAACTATATCTTCGTATCCCCCATTATTGAGCTTTACCATGGAAGTCTCACTTTTAGCAAAGAGGTGAAAAACTAAAATCAATACAAACAAAATTCTTGGTGTCATTGTAAACAATTTTGCCCACTGTGCAAACATGCTGTGAGCAGTATTTCCTCATATGTAGCATTTATATACTCTTACTGTATATCTTATCAATCATTGTATGTGAACTTTGTTTCTAGTTGATTCTCTTAACAACCTTGTAATTTGTGTTCAGTCAACATTGGTTTAAGGAAGAAATCTATAGTTTCCTTATTATCCCTCGTGAGATAATACGTCTATTATAGTATGTACTAATATGAGATTTGAAGCAGTTTATGGTTCATAGGATGAGTCAAGAACCACTATGTATGTGTAATATATGTGTAAAATAGTTATTGCTGGATTAATTAGACCATACATATCTATAACACATGATCTATTGGTCTCAGGCTCAATTACCTCAGGCTACAATATTTTCAAGTTACAGTGGTCTTCCATGGGCTACCATAACTTAATCATATTCTTTGCCACAGGTATTTTGATGGTAATGAAGTGCAGGAAAAAACTGGTTGTCTAGTGGCACTTCTAAACAGTCACTGGGAACACTGCTAGGTATAAGGCTCCACCTAGCAGTGTAAGCTTGTAAACAAAAAAGTAATATTAACAATTGCTGGCTGGCACTCAATATAGGGAGTTACATGGTTTTATTTTTCGTATCCAAAGTTTATTGATAACGGCCTATTAACTCATTAAAACATTGTAATATTCCACACGATATACAGATAAAACATATAAAAATGTACATAAAATATAATATAAAATGTAGACTAAAAAAACCTTGCAATATATATTTCCACCTTTAGGGGTCCCTATGGTACCACAAGTGCTTCAGTATAAGTTCTTTTAGTTTTGTTTGCTGCAAATACTTTTTGTATCCTTATACTTTATACATAATGTTCTTGCCTCAGTCAGTCATGCATGCTAATTAGGGGTTTGAGATGTTTGTTACGGTTTGAAAGTTCTCACTCATTACACCTCTATCGCACCAATACTTTTAAGCATTCCTGTTCATGGTTATTAACAGTTTATAAATATAAATAAAACCGTGTAACTCCCTATATTGAGTGCCAGCCAGCAATTGTTAATATGACTTTATAGTGAAGCCTAGACTAAGGGGTGAGCCTGCTGGAGTGTGCACTAGGGCAAGGATTGGCAAACTGCGGCTCTCCAGCTGTTGCAAAACTACAACTCCCAGCATGCAAAGACTGCTTACAGCTATCAGCCTACAGCAGGGCATGGTGGGAATTGTAGTTTTACAACAGCTGGAGAGCCGCAGTTTGCCCATCCCTGCACTAGGGTTAAGCGAAACTGAACTGTAAAGTTCGGGTTCGTACCAAACTTTAGGATTTTTGGACCCCGAATCTGAACATTTCATTAAAAGTTCGGGTTCGGTGTTTTTGGCTATTTTATGGCGCTTTTTGAAAGGCTGCAGAGCAGCCAATCAACAAGCGTTTCACTCTGTGCCCTTAGAAGCCATCACAGCCATGCCTACTAATGGCATGGCTGTAATTGGCCAGTGCAGCATGTGACCCAGCCTCTATATAAGCTGGAGTCACGTAGCGCTGCACGTCACTCTGCTGTTGCTAGTGTAGGGAGAGGATGCTGCTGCTGTGAGGGAGAGAAGAGGACAGAATCTTTAATCAGAAGTGCATGTTAACTCAGCGATCTACCTAGATTTTGTTTTGGGGGTGCAGAACACAATCTTTTTACCCTGCCCTGAGCCCAGTGACCCAGAAAAATAACTTTTATCTGTCTGTTAGTTAGGTGGGCGGCGGCGGCCATTTTATGCAAGTTCTGTGCAACAGCATAGCATATGTGCATTTGTGACAGTCAAATAGAATCTTGAACTACTGCAATTATATTCAGGGTTTAAAACAATCACCCATTTTTGGCAAGACTCTACATCTGTGGCCTTTGCAGCTTTAGTCAGTGTGCAATTTAAGCTAGAAATACAGCTCTAATTTTCAGGGTTTTAAAAAACACCAATTTTGGGCAAAATACTAAATTTTACAGCACTTGCTGCATCTGCCAACTATTTCTCCTTTGGGATCATTTAAAAAAGGCTTCACATTAAGATTTTGGCCTAGAAAAGTTGCACCATTTTCACACCAATTTTCAAAAAAATGGGTGGCACATAAGGCGCAACACATTAACCATAATTTACAACAAAAGAAACTGAAAATGATATCTGAAATCTACTCCAGCTCCTGGCTGTAGATTTCAGTTTGTGTTGCACAAACTACACAGATGAAACATGCGCTTCTTAATAAATTAGACATATCTTATTCTGGCAGCCACAATTGTAGGAATGACATGTGAAACAACATTTCCTAAAATTTGTCTTGAGTCCAATTTAGTCGAATCAGCCGTCAGATTTAATATGGGAATTAATAAATTCAACTTGAATCAAAAGTGCCCAGGTGCCCTGAAAAGTCGGATATGACTATATCCAACCCCTATCAAGCTCTTTAAAGGGCATCTGTCACCCCACTAAACTGATTTTTTTTCCTTTGTCTACTTATAATCCCTATCCTGCGATATTGCTATACATTATGTTATTAATAATTTTTGTTCAGTAGATTTTGCAAAAAAAGTACTTTTATGATATGCTAATTACCTTTCTACCAGCAAGTAGGGCGTCTACTTGCTGGTAGCAGCTTCAGAAAACCGCCCCCTCCTCTTGTTGATTGACAGGGCCAGCCGCGATCTCTTCCTCCGGCTGGCCTTGTCAGCATTTCAAAAATCGTGCGCCTGTGTTGATTTGGCTCAGGCGCTCTGAGATAAGGAGGCTCGCCTCCTCAGCACTCTCTCAGTGCGCCTGCGCCGATGACGCCAGCCCTACTTGCTGGTAGAAAGGTAATTAGCATATCATAAAAGTACTTTTTTTGGAAAATCTACTGAACGAAAATTATTAATAATATAAGGTATAGCAAGTAATGTCAAAGTGAGAGCAACATATATGGCTATAGGTAAATGGATGGTAGCTGGAGGTAGCAAGCAGTCTGTTTAAAGGGAATTATCAACTTTATGCTGACCTCACCAAGGATAGAATAAAGTATTGACAGACATGCTGATTTCAGAGGTGTGTCATTCATGACCTGAAAATAAGTGGCTGCTGAAAAACAGCATCATAATTACTGCAGCCTGGGGCTAGATAGAAAAGAGTCACGACTGCTTGACAAAAGTCATAGTCATGAGGTATTGCTCTCCTGGTCCACCAGCTGATCAATAACAGCTATCTCCTAGGAAGGAAACTGAGTAGAAATGAGCAAATTTCTCAAAAATGTGATTCGGCTGGTTCGCTGAATTTTCCGGAAAAATGTAATTTGATCTGAATTCATTTGCGACAAATCGCATTCAAAATGGCTATTTCTGGGCTGCAAAGAGCCTTTATATGGGTGTAGAACACTGTGCCTTGCAGTAACATGCATAGGGAGTGTGCTGGGGTAGTGAAATAATACTGTCAGTCGGTATGACATGCAGATGACAGGCTTCGCTACTAGAATCACATTGCACACTTCACATATTTAGGCAGTCACGGGCCAAAATGCCCTTCCTCTGATCAGTCAGAACAATAACCCACAAAAAACGGATCCTGTGATGAGCATCCGCTCCGCCTTCACTCGGTCAGCATTTGCTCAATAATCCATCAGTATTGCTAATGCTAAATAAAAATAAAAAAAACACAAGTGGATCTAAAACAGATATGACACGTGAATGGAATATTTGCATGTTTTGTACCCACTCCTGCTTTTGGCTACCAATAAGCCAATTCTGATGGGACCATACAGACCTTACAGTTGCTACACAGACAGGATCCGTTGTTCGTCTCATTTTTCCTTCCTTCTGACAGATCAGAAGAAAGGTCAAATAAATGATGATGTCAGCCAGGCCGAAAGCCAAAATAGTGGACCAGTCATGAAGTGGGGAGGGTGGGAACAGCATGAGAAGTCCACAGAGTGGCACTGTGACGTAGTGTGGAGATGGCAGCAGCAGGAGGAGACCACAGAATGGCAAGGTGACATAGTGTGCAGATGGCAGCAGCAGTATCCCACAGAGTGGCAAGGTGACATAGTGTGGTGATGGCAGCAGCAGCAGGATCACACAGAGTGGCAAGGTGACATAGTGTGAATATGGCAGTAGCAGCAGCATCAGGGGGATACCATAAAGTGGCAAGGTGTAAGAGTGGACCTACGTGTATGACATAGTGGTGAGGTGAAAGCAGCATGAGGAGGCCACAGAGTGGCACGGTGATGTAGTGTGGAGATGATAGCAGCAGGAGGAGACCACAGAATGGCAAGGTGACATAGTGTGCAGATGGCAGCAGCAGGATCCCACAGAGTGGCAAGGTGACATAGTGTGGTGATGGCAGCAGCAGCAGGATCACACAGAGTGGCAAGGTGATATAGTGTGGAGATGGCAGCAGCAGCATGAGGAGACCACAGAGTAGCAAAGTGACATATTGTGGAGATGGCAGCAGAAGGAGGAGACCACAGAGTGGCAAGGTAACATAGTGTGGAGATGGCATCAGCAGGAGAAGACCACAGAGTGGCAAGGTGACATAGTTTGGAGATGGCAGTACCCGCAGCAGCATGAGGAGACCAGAGAGTGGCAAGTTGACCTAGTGTGTAGATGGCAGCAGCAGCATGAGGAGACCACAGAGTGGAAAGGTGACATAGTGTGGAGATGACAGCAGCAGGAGGTGACCACAGAGTGGCAAGGTGACATAGTTTGGAGATGGCAGCAGAAGCTGCATCAGGATACCTGAAAGTGACCCGGTAACAGAGTGGGGCAGTGGGTGGCAATACAAGTACCCACTGACGAAAGTGGGTGAAATAAGGAGCTCTTGGCATCAGATGTGTGGAATCAGGTGGGTTGCAGCATCAAAGTAGCTGAGGCAAAAAAAAAGGTCTCTCTTGTATCAAAGTATTGGTGTGGCATCATGGATGATCTAGTCTGATGCATCAGGAATTGGTGGTTGGAAATCCAGGCTTATCCACGCCCGATTCATCTTGACAAATTTTCTCCACATTTTGGGTGGACAGATGAGTACTCATTGGGGTAACTATGGCCCCGGCCACACTAAACACACGCTCTAATGCCACACTACTGGCCGGGCAGGACAGCTTTTCTAGGGCAAACTCTGCTAGCTGCGGCTACAAATCCAGTTTGGCTACCCAGTAGTCTGGCAGATCTTCAATGTGGGGTGGCAGGGTGCTGTCAAAGTATGCCACCACCTGCTGGTTCAGGTTCTGCTCCAGGTCTAGCTGTTGCTGGTGAGTAGTTTCTTCACTATGCGGGTGAAGAAAGCTACTCATCAGCGACTCTAGACTCAGGCTTCTGCTGAGGGAGCTGGTACTGCTCCTGCCACCCCACCCCTCCCCAGCAGCCATGGCAGTGGAACGTGAGTGCTGAGGGCCCACTGGTCAGACCTGCAAGAGGATCGACGATGGGGACGATAGGCAGCGGCCAACTGACTACATAGGATGTCTCTGTAGTAGTTTGGTTTGTCCTTTCTCTCGGTGGGTGTAAAAAAGGATCCCATTCTGGACCGGTAGCGAGGGTCCAAGTTGGAGAGCCAGAAGTCATCCCTCTGCCGAATGGTGACAATTCGGCTGTCACTACGCAAGCAAGTGAGCATGCAGCGGGCCATTTGTGCAAGTGACTCAGAGGGACTCCCTGTCTCCATCTCCACTGCATACTGCTACAGTGTGTCCGGGTCCTGTTTCTCATCTTCCTCATCGTTCTGCTGCTCTTCTGGCTGTTCCTGCTCCTTCTGTCTTGTCAGCTGAGTAGAAAATCCAGCCATTTGGCTACACATTGCCTGTGCTTCAATGTCCTCCTCCCCCTCCTCTTCCAGTTCAGCCCCAACAGGGCTCATGTGGCCATGAGATAGAGGCGCCACGTCTCCTGTCCCATGAATAGTTATTGTTACCAGCATCTGTTCCAGGACATGAAGCAGTGGAATGACTATGTTCATTCCATAGTTCTGGCAACTGACAAATAATGTGGTGTCCTCAAATGGCCTGAGCAAACGGCAGGTGTCATGCATGAGCTGCCAGTGTCTGACATCGAAGTTACACAGTGGAGCACTCCTATCCGCTTGCGTCATCAACAAATCGTTGATGGCCTTTCTCTGTTCATATAGTCGGTCCAACATACGGAGGGTGGAATTCCAACGGGTGGAAACATCACTGATCAGCTATTGTTGGGGTATGCCATTCTGCCGCTGCAACTCAAGGAGGGTGTGCTTTGTGGTATACGAGTAGCTGAAGTGCATGCAAAGTTTCCTGGCCATTTTTAGGATGTATTGCAGATGGGTGGAAGACTTGAGAAACCGCTGGACAACTAGATTGAACACGTGTGCCATGCAGGGCGCATGGCTCAGCCTTCCTTGATGCAGCCTTCCTCGACATAATGGTCTTCCCATTGTCGAAACCATAGTTCAGATTTTGAGTTGTCAGGGAGAAAGCCAGGATTCGATTTCTTGATGCATCACACGGAGCAGTTGCTCCCCTGTGTGACTCCTATCGCCAAGGCAAGCCAGATGCAGAACAGCGTGACACCGCCGAGCCCTGCACATGTGGTATGCTGGAGGGGCACTGTGACTTGTCCCTGCAGTGGAGGCTGAGGACACTGTGGAGGATAAGGAGGCAGAGGCGGACATTGTCGCAGGACCAATGGCGGACATTGTCGCAGGCGGACATTGTCACAGGACCAATGGCGGGAGAACATGGAGGTGGAAGCCGTGTCACCTGGCCAAGTTGCTGGTGTGGCTGTGCAGGAACCACATTCAGGAACCACATTTACCTAGTGGGCCGTAAAGGACGTGTATTGTCCCTGACCGCAGTTACAGCTCCACACGTCGGCGCTGCCGTGCACTTTGGCAGACACCGACAGGCTCAAGGACTGGCCCACCTTCTGTTCTACATGCATGTGCAGGGATGGTACTGCCTAGTTCGCAAAGAAATGACGGCTTGGGACTTTCCACCTCGGCTCGGCACAAACCATCAGTTCTCTGAAAGGTGCAGAGTCCACCAGTTGGAAAGGGAGGGACTGAATCATCAGCAACTTAGACAGGAGCATGTTCAGCTTCTGCGCCATTGGATGTGTGCACGCATACTGTTGTCTCTTGACAATCGCTTTGATTGCTGATGGAATGACTGACGAGGAGTAGGAGCATGAACATCTGGACCAGCAGAAGATGGGATTGACAGACAGCTTCCTTCGAAGGTGGTGGAGCCTTGACTGGGTGATGTAGCGGTTGCTGCAGCAGTCTGGACCACCACATTGGAACCACGGTTTTCCCAGGCCACTCTATGGTGACACTGCATATGTTAACACAGGGCTGCAGTGCCAACATTGGCACTATGGCCACGCTTCGCCTTCTGCCCACAGATGCGATATATGGTCAAGTTCACCTCCTCTGGTGCTTTGAAAAAATACTGCCACACCACCGAGTAGGTGATTTTCCCCCCAACAGTTCACACTGACTGACCACTGCTGCCTCCCTGAACCCCTGCACCACTACTTCCCGGGCAGGTAGGCTGCTGCGAAGCAGGTGGTCTACCCGGGCACATTTGGCTCCCGACCTCCCACTGCTGCCACCCTGCTGACTCCCAGCCATGCTACCACCTTGCTGTTTCCGCCGCTGCCTCACAGGCAAGCTGTCACCCTCTTCTCCTAATGATGATGAAGTCCCTTCTGCACCCGGCTCCCAAGTGTGATCGGCTTCATGATCATTGGTTAGTGTCTGCACATCACTTATGTCCTCCTTAACGGCCTCTGGGTCAGGAGCCTGACCACTCGCAGCACAAGCTCCTGTGCCACTCTCCTCACCACTAGTGTTAATCGAGCACCACAGTGCTCTGGTTCCCTGGCCGAGCACACCAGGATGCTCGGGTGCTCTACCGAGGACCCGAGTATAATGGAATTCAATGGGAGAACTCGAGCATTAAACCAGGCACCCCCTGCTCTGAAGATGGGAGCGTGCCTGGTTCATAGGAAAAGTTAAAAAAAATTATGGAAACACCACCAAAGTGGTTCAGGAACAGCATGGGGAGGATGTCTGGTTGCATCTTGGAGTCCCATGGTGCTGCTGGGAATGATTAGTAGGAGTAGTATGCCACTTTTGCAGACGGACAATAATACGCACAAAATCAAAGATAAAATTGATTTTAGAGGCAATATTGTTAGGAAACATTCTTTCCTGTATATTTACTTGTATATAAAGTGCAAGTTCAGTCAAAAATGTTGTTGTTTTTTGGAACTGGGGCCATGATTAAGAGGGACGGCCGGTGGCATCCATATCGGGCCGCTAGAGGTGAAATTCTTGGACCGGCTCAAGACGAACCACAGCGAAAGCATTTGCCAAGAATGTTTTCATTGATCAACAACGAAAGTCGGCGGTTCGAAGATGATCCGACAGGCGATCCGGCGGCGTTATTCCCATGACCCGCAGAGCAACTTCCGGGAAACCAAAGTCTTAGGGTTCCGGGAGGAGTATGGTTGCAAAGCTGTAATTGATGGAAGGGCACCACCAGGAGTGGAGCCTGCGGCTTAATTTGACTCAACACGAGAAACCTCACCCGGTCCGGACACGGAAAGGATTGACAGATTGATAGCTCTTTCTCGAATCTGTGAGTGGTGGTGCATGGCCGTTCTGAGTTGGTGGAGCCATTTGTCTGGTTAATTCCGATAACCAATAAGACTGCTCCGTGCTAATTAGTTATGTGACCCCCGGGAGTGAGGATTGTGTTGACCAGACTCTTGGATAGTGAGACTGGACTTGTAGGTAAGGGCCTGCATGTGAGCTGACCCTCTAAAACATAAGGGGTGAGGGTCTGCTGCTGAGCTGACCATTAAAAAAATGATGGGAGAGTGTCTGCTGCCTAGCTGACTATTGAAAAAATTATGGTTGAGGACCTGCTGCTGAGCTGACCATCGAAAACATTATGGGTGAGGGCCTGCTGCCGCTTTGTTGACTCTAGTTAACTTCTGGGTGATTGCACGTCCCAGTAGATGATCCATTTGGATGTTTGCCCTATCAACTTTCAAAGTTCTTTTATGCGCCTACCACGGTGACCACGGGTAACGGGGTATCAGGGTTCGATTCCGGAGAGGGAGCCTGAGAAACGACTACGGCTACCACATCAAAGCAAGGCAGCCGGGGGCGTGCAAATTGCCCACTCCCGACTTGGGGAGTTAGTGACGATAAATAACAATACAGGACTCTTAAGAGGCCCTGTTATTGGATTGAGTAAAAAAGAATTACAGGGAATGTCACTGGTATTTAGGATGAGGAAACGTTATACAGGAGAGGTACCACAGGTAATGTCACTGTTTGCAGCCTCTACGCAAAAAGTACACTGTATGTCACAGATATGCGTGGGCCTGCAGGTGAGCCGACCAGCGAAAACATTATAAGCGAGGGCCTGCTGCCACTTTGTTGACTCTAGATAACTTCTGCTTGATCGCACGTCCCAGTGACGTCGACGATCCATTTTGATGTCAGCCCTATAAACTTTGGAGCAATTTTTCCACAAGGACCTTGTGGTATAGCACCGTTTTGCTTGTCCTTTCCACCAGAGGAATTGGAGATGAGAAGTTCTCTTTGTAGAGGGGGTTGAGAAGGGTGAACAACCAGTAATCCGTGTTGTCTAAAATGTGTATACTGCACGGGTCACAGGAAAGGCAGCCTAACATGAAGTCAGCCATGTGTGCCATAGTACCAACAGGCAAGACTTCGCTGTCATCATCAGGAGGTGAGCGGACCCTGTAAAAGATTATATTTTAGGGTCTGCAGGTGAGCTGACCCTATAAAACATTGTGTTCGAGGGCCTGCAGATGAGCTGACCCTATAAAAGATTGTAGGTGAGGGCCTGCAGGTGAGATGACCCTGTAAAACATTATATTTGATGGCCTGCAGGTGAGCTGACCCTGTAAAACATTATATTTGAGGGCCTGCAGGTGTCCTGACCCTGTAAAACATTATGTTCGAGAGCCTGCAGGTGAGCTGACCCTGTAAAATATTTTGTTCGAGGGCCTGCAGGTGAGCTGACCCTCTAAAAAATTATATGCGAGGGCATATATGCGACGATTAAGCATGTTGATATGATGGAAGAGGAGGAGGAGAAAATGAAGATTCAACCATATACACTTTTTGGTGGTGGAAGGGGTGCA
Organism: Bufo gargarizans; assembly: GCF_014858855.1. Lineage (NCBI taxonomy): Eukaryota > Metazoa > Chordata > Amphibia > Anura > Bufonidae > Bufo > Bufo gargarizans. The sequence continues at coordinate 153,534,817 of NC_058086.1, read as the reverse complement.
TGGGAAGACAGTGTATTGAGTACATTATAAACAGTACCAACAGGCAAGACTTTACTGTCATCATCAGGAGGTGAGCTGACCCTGTAAAACATTATATTTGAGGGCCTGCAGTGGAGCTGACCATGGAAAACATTATATTTGAGGGCCTGCAGGTGAGCTGACCCTGTAAAACATTATATTTGAGGACCTGCATGTGAGCTGACCCTGTACAAGATTGAAGGTGAGGGCCTGCAGGTGAGCTGACCCTGTAAAACTTTATGTTCGAGGGCCTTCAGGTGAGCTGACCCTGTAAAACATTATATTTGAGGGCCTGCAGGTGAGTTGACCCTGTAAAACATTATATTTGAGGGCTGCAGGTGAGTTGACCCTGTAAAGGATTGTAGGTGAGGGTCTGCAGGTGAGCTGACCCTGTAAATGTCACCGCCAGCTCTCTGAGAAGGTCTGGCAGACGTTCTTCTGTACCTCTTGCATGATGTTCTTTGTTTTGGTTTCACTTTGTCATCTCCTTTCCTTCTCCCAGTTGTCACCTATTTACACTAATTGCCTCCCTTTATATTCCCTCCCATACTGCCTCACTTTGCGGTTTATACTACTTCCTGGATTGAAGTGATTCACTGCTGGAGACTTCTGTTACTGCTTGTTCAGATAAGTCCTTTCATGTATTGTGTTTGCTTGCTGGCTTGATTCTAGGTGACCCTGACTCCCTCCTTATTAAGTGCAGGGAGCCGGTGGTCGTGTCCCCTCACTATTATAGGGTTTTCAGGTGTCACACAGTCTAGGTACGAGGGCATGCAATCGTCTACCTCTGAGACCCTTGTATGTTCTTAGCAGTCAGGGTGAGCTCTTAGGGTTTTACAGGGGTCACCTTTATGCTCCTTAGTTTGGGATCAAACCAGTCAGATGTTTATCCATAACTTCCAGCTATCTGCAACATCATCCGTGACATTATAAACTGTCATTACCGTCTTAAGCATGGATCCGGTTTCAGCCTTGATTGACCGCATGCAGGGTCTTTCACTGGAGGTAGAAGATCTCCGTAGAACTGTGTCTCAGTTTCAGGTGACCGGTTCTGCTTGCGTTCATGTAGTTTGTTCCGCGCCTAAGAACTCCATTTTCGCCTACTTCCCCATTCCTCTGGTGATGAGGAGCAGAGGGTGGGGATCATCATCTCACTGCTAAGGGATAACGCTCAGTCTTGGGCCTTTTCGCTGCCGGTGGGGGCACGGCCCCTCCGATCGATGGATGAATTTTTTGTAGCCCTGGGGCAGATATATGATGGCCCGGATTGTATTGCTCTGGCTGAATCTAAACTGCGCAGAGATATATTGTTCTGAATTTCAGAGATTGGCAGCTGATACTGGTTGGAACGATGCTGCACTCCGAAGTCAATTTTGCCATGGTCTTTCGAAGGGATTGAAAGATGCATTTGCGTTTCATGAGAGACCTGCCTCGTTAGAGTCTGCCATGTCTCTAGCTGTTCGCATTGACAGGCGTCTTAGAGAGAGAGGAGAGACCACTCCTTCCTGACATATTGAGTCCAAGGACAGTGGGGCGGTCTCATTCAGTGCGCAGGGGCCTCAGTCTCTCTCAATCCCCTCTGAGCAGGAGGCGATGCAGCTGGGTTTGCTTGCCTCTGATAGTAGAGGAGTCAGTTCTCAGAGGAAGGTTTGTTTCTGTTGTGGGGGTATAAATCATGTGGCTAATGTTTGCTCCTCTGGGAGATTCAGGGAGTTTTCTGAGGGTAATAAAGAAACAAAAAGAAAAAAACCTTAAAAACTTTCCATTTGCTATTATTGGCAAGGTTGATGCGGAAATTGAAGGTTTTCCGTTTGCTTGTAGTTCCCATTTTGTCCTACCTGCCAGGGTGGCGTTAGATAGCAAGAACATTGTTTGTGAGATTTTTGTAGATAGTGGAGCAGCTGTCAATCTCATTAAAAATACATTTGCTATAACACATGATTTCCAGGTATGCACTTTGGAAAAGGATATACCTGTTTTTGCTATTGATTCCGATCCACTTTCTCAAAAATCGTTAACCCCTTAAGGACATAGGACGTACCGGTACGCCCTATTTCCCGAGTCCTTAAGGACCAAGGACGTACCGGTACATCCTGACTTTAAAATCGGCATTCCGGCGCCGCAGGGGTTAATTTGAACAGGATGCCGGCTGAAATCATTCAGCCGGCATCCTGTTAAAACGCCAGGGGGGGTCATGTGACCCCCCCGTGTCGGCGATCGCAGCAAACCGCAGGTCAATTCAGACCTGCGGTTTGTTGCGCTTTTTGCAGTTTCTGATCCCCGCGGTCCCTGACCGCGGGGATCAGAAACTTTAGAGTGCCTAAAATCAATATAGTACACCCCCCCTGCACCCCTGCATGATTTGATGGCGGCGGGTGGTGCAGGGGGGGTGTCGCAGGCGGTGGGGGCGTTGCGGGAGGCGGGCGGTGCGGCAGGCGGGATCGCGATCCCCCGCCCGCCTCCTATTGCGTAATCGTTGGTGTACAGTGGGTATACCAGGGTGCCAGCACATTGCTGGCACCCTGGTATAAACGGCTGACATCGTTGATGCGATGTCAGCCGTTTAACCCTTTCCATACAGCGGTCCGTACGGACCGCTGTATGGAAAAGGTTAACAGTAAGAGGGAGCTCCCTCCCTCTCCGATCGGGGGGCTGCTGTGCCTTTGCATGCCCCCCGATGGAGAGGGAGAGAGCCCCCAGAGAGCCCCCCGAAGCCCCGTCCTCACCCTTCCCCGTCTGCGAAGTTCTGACCATAACTGAGCAGACGGGGAAGGTTCCCATGGCAACAGGACGCCTGCTCAGGCGTCCTGCTGTCCATGGTGCTGAACAGATCTGTGCTGAAAGCATAGATCTGTTCAGTGTAAGTAAAATACAGTGCAGAACCCTATATAGGTTCTGTACTGTATTATACAGACATCAGACCCACTGGATCTTCAAGAACCAAGTGGGTCTGGGTCAAAAAATAAAAAGAATAAGTGAAAAAAGTTAAGATAAAAAAAACAAACATTTATTCACTGAATAAAAATTAAAAAAATAAAATAAACTACACATATTAGGTATCGCCGCGTCCGTAACGACCTGATCTATAAAACGGCCATGTTACTTTCCCCGCACAGTGAACGCCATAAAAATAAAAAAATAAAAACTATGAGAAAATTGAAATTTTGCCCACCTTACTTCCCAAAAAAGGTAATAAAAGTGATCAAAAAAGTCGCATGTACGCCAAAATAGTACCAATCAAACCGTCATCTCATCCCGCAAAAAATGAGACCCTACTCAAGATAATCGCCCAAAAACTGAAAAAACTATGGCTCTTAGACTATGGAAACACTAAAACATCATTTTTTTTGTTTCAAAAATAAAATCATTGTGTAAAACCTACATAAATAAAAATAAAGTATACATATTAGGTATTGCCGCGTCCTGTATCGACCGGCTCTATATAAATATCACATGACCTAACCCCTCAGGTGACCACCGTAAAAAAAAAAAAAAAAACGGTGTAAAAAAAGCTATTTTTTGCCATCTTACGTCACAAAAAGTGTAATAGCAAGCGATCAAAAAGTCATATGCACCCCAAAATAGTGCCAATCAAACTGTCATCTCATCCCGCAAAAAATTAGACCCTACTCAAGATAATCGCCCAAAAACTGAAAAAACTATGGCTCTCAGACTATGGAGACACTAAACAATTTTTTGGTTTTAAAAATGAAGTTATTGTATAAAACTTACATAAATAAAAAAAAATTGTATACATATTAGGTATCGCTGCGTCCGTGACAACCTGCTCTATAAAATTACCACGTGATCTAACCTGTCAGATGAATGTTGTAAATAACAAAAAAAAAACGTGCCAAAAAAGCTATTTCTTGTTACCTTGCCGCACAAAAAGTGTAATATAGAGCAACCAAAAATCATATCTACCCTGAACTAGTACCAACAATACTGCCATCCTATCCCGTACTTTCTAAAATGGGGTCACTTTTTTGGAGTTTCTACTCTAGGGGTGCATCAGGGGGGCTTCAAATGGGACATGGTGTCAAAAAACCAGTCCAGCAAAATCTGCCTTCCAAAAACCATGTGGCATTCCTTTCCTTCTGCGCCCTGCCGTTTGCCCGTACAGCGGTCTACAACCACATATGAGGTGTTTCTGTAAACTACAGAATCAGGGCCATAAATAATGAGTTTTGTTTGGCTGTTAACCCTTGCTTTGTAACTGGAAAAAAAATATTAAAATGGAAAATCTGCCAAAAAAGTGAAATTTTGAAATTGTATCTCTATTTTCCATTAAATCTTGTGCAACACCTAAAGGGTTAACAAAGTTTGTAAAATCAGTTTTGAATACCTTGAGGGGTGTAGTTTCTTAGATGGGGTCACTTTTATGGAGTTTCTACTCTAGGGGTGCATCAGGGGGCTTCAAATGGGACATGGTGTCAAAAAACCAGTCCAGCAAAATCTGCCTTCCAAAAACCATGTGGCATTCCTTTCCTTCTGCACCCTGCCGTTTGCCCGTACAGCGGTCTACAACCACATATGAGGTGTTTCTGTAAACTACAGAATCAGGGCCATAAATAATGAGTTTTGTTTGGCTGTTAACCCTTGCTTTGTAACTGGAAAAAAAATATTAAAATGGAAAATCTGCCAAAAAAGTGAAATTTTGAAATTGTATCTCTATTTTCCATTAAATCTTGTGCAACACCTAAAGGGTTAACAAAGTTTGTAAAATCAGTTTTGAATACCTTGAGGGGTGTAGTTTCTTAGATGGGGTCACTTTTATGGAGTTTCTACTCTAGGGGTGCATCAGGGGGCTTCAAATGGGACATGGTGTCAAAAAAACTGTCCAGCAAAATCTGGCTTCCAAAAACCATACGGCGTACCTTTCACTCTACGCCCCGCTGTGTGGCCGTACAGTAGTTTACGGCCACATATGGGGTGTTTCTGTAAACGGCAGAGTCAGGGCAATAAAGATACAGTCTTGTTTGGCTGTTAACCCTTGCTTTGTTAGTGGAAAAAATGGGTTAAAATGGAAAATTAGGCAAAAAAATGAAATTCTCAAATTTCATCCCCATTTGCCAATAACTCTTGTGCAACACCTAAAGGGTTAACAGAGTTTGTAAAATCAGTTTTGAATACCTTGAGGGGTGTAGTTTATAGAATGGGGTCATTTTTGGGCGGTTTCTATTATGTAAGCCTCGCAAAGTGACTTCAGAGCTGTAGTGGTCCCTAAAAATTGGGTTTTTGTAAATTTCTGAAAAATTTCAAGATTTGCTTCTAAACTTCTAAGCCTTGTAACATCCCCAAAAAATAAAATATCATTCCCAAAATAATTCAAACATGAAGTAGACATATGGGGAATGTTAAGTCATCACAATTTTTGGGGGTATTACTATGTATTACAGAAGTAGAGAAACTGAAACTTTGAAATTTGCAAATTTTTCTAAATTTTTGGTAAATTAGGTATTTTATTATGCAAAAAAATTATTTTTTTTGACTTTATTTTACCAGTGTCATGAAGTACAATATGTGACGAAAAAACAATCTCAGAATGGCCTGTATAAGTAAAAGCGTTTTAAAGTTATCAGCACTTAAAGTGACACTGGTCAGATTTGCAAAAAATGGCCTGGTCCTTAAGGTGAAAATGAGCCTGGTCCTTAAGGGGTTAAAGAGCATAGTTCACAATATCCGTTTGACTGTGGGTGATGCTCATGTTGAGGATATGTAATGTTTCGTCCTAAGCGGATAACCTACTCCTCTAGTGTTGGTGCTACCCTGGCTCACTAAACATAACCCCACCATTGATTGGCAAGCAAGGCAAATAAATGGTTGGAGTGACTTTTGCAGAGAGAATTGCGTCTCTTTCAGAGGTTTCTACCAAGACTGTACCATCTTTTCTCTCTGAATTTTCAGATGTGTTTTCCGAGAGTGGTGTCCAGGAGCTGCCCCCTCACCGGGAGTACGATTGCCCTATTAATCTCATCCCAGGTGCCAAGCTACCAAAATCACGTTTATACAATCTCTCCCAACCTGAAAGAGTCGCTATGCGTACTTATATCTCTGAGAGCCTGAGAAAGGGACACATCCGAGCCTCAAAGTCACCTGTTGCTGCCGGTTTTTTTTTTTGTTAAGAAAAAAGATGGTTCTTTAAGACCTTGTCTGGATTTCAGGGAGCTGAACTGTATCACAATACGTGACCCATATCCGCTTCCTCTGATCCCAGACCTGTTTAACCAGATTGTTGGAGCTAAAGTTTTTTCTAAGTTGGATTTAAGAGGGGCATACAACCTAGTCAGGGTCAGGGAAGGGGACGAATGGAAGACGGCCTTCAATACCCCTGAGGGTCATTTCGAGAATTTGGTTATGCTCTTTGGTTTGATGAATGCTCCGGCCGTCTTCCAACATTTTGTGAACAGCATTTTTTATCATTTAATGGGGAAATTTGTACTGGTGTATCTAGATGACATTTTGATTTTTTTCTCCTGATTTCATAGGGACCACCTATGTCAGGTCTTGCTCATTCTGCGGGAGAATAAATTGTACGCTAAACTGGAAAAATGTGTGTTTGCGGTTCCGGAGATTCAATTTCTTGGTTTTCTTCTCTCCACTTCTAGTTTTCGCATGGACCCTGAGAAGGTCCGCGCTGTGCTTGATTGGGAGCTTCCTGAGAATCAGAAGGCACTGATGCGGTTTTTGGGTTTTGCCAATTATTACAGAAAGTTTATTTTGAATTATTCCTCTGTTGTTAAACCACTCACTGATATGACTAAAAAGGGGGTAGAATTTTCCTCCTGGTCGGTAGATGCGCTTAAGGCCTTTTCTAGTATCAAAGAAAGTTTTGCTTCCGCTCCCATTTTGGTACAACCTGATGTCTCTCTACCTTTTATTGTTGAGGTGGACGCTTCTGAGGTAGGTGTGGGTGCGGTCTTATCTCACGGTCCCTCTCCTGCCAAATGGCGACCGTGTGCCTTTTTCTCAAGGAAACTCTCCTCCACAGAGAGAAATTACGATGTGGGAGATAGGGAGATGTTGGCCATCAAATTAGCTTTTGAGGAATGGCGCCATTGGCTAGAGGGAGCAAGACACCCTATTACTGTGTTTACTGACCATAAGAATCTGGCCTACTTGGAATCAGCCAAGCGTCTGAACCCAAGACAAGCCAGATGGTCTTTATTCTTTTCTAGGTTTAATTTTGTTGTCACATTCTGCCCTGGGGTTAAAAATGTGAAGGCTGATGCCCTGTCTTGTTGTTTTCCAGGAGGGGGGAACTTTGAAGACCTGGGTCCCATTTTGGCTGAAGGGGTGGTCGTCTCTGCTCTTTATCCTGATTTGGAGGCAGAGGTTCAGGCAGCCCAGGCAGAGGCTCCTGATCTTTGTCCTCCTTGAGGTTGTTTGTGCCTCTCGCTTTACGACACAAGGTTTTTAAGGAGCACCACGATACTGTCCTTGCTGGGCACCCGGGGAGTAGAGCCACAGTGGATCTCATTGCTCAGAGATTCTGGTGGCCGGCTCTTCGTAAGACGGTTGAGGGTTTTGTGGCAGCCTGCGAGACCTGCGCTCGTGCCAAGGTCCCTCATTCACGGCCATCAGGTTTTCTCCTCCTGTTACCCATTCCTTCCCGTCCTTGGACGCATCTGTCCATGGACTTCATTACGGACCTGCCTCGTTCCTCAGGGAAGACTGTGATTCTGGTAGTAGTGGACCGTTTTAGCAAAATGGCGCTTTTCATTCCCTTTCCTGGGTTACCCAATGCTAAGACGCTGGCGCAAGCATTTGTTGATCACATTGTCAAATTGCATGGCATTCCTTGAGACATCATTTCTGATAGGGGCACGCAATTTGTTTCCAAATTCTGGAAGGCCTTCTGTTCTCGCTTGGGGGGTTCGGTTGTCGTTCTCTTCTGCTTTTCATCCGCAGTCGAATGGTCAGACCGAACGCGTCATTTAGAATCTGGAGACATATCTGCGCTGTTTTGTGGCAGAGAATCAGGAGGATTGGTGCTCTTTCTTGTCCCTTGCTGAGTTTGCTTTAAATAACCGTCGCCAAGAGTCCTCTGATAAGTCACTATTTTTTGGTGCATATGGGTTTCATCCGCAGTTTGGGACATTCTCTGGAGAGGGGTCTCCTGGTTTACCTGATAAGGAGAGATTTTCCTCGTCTTTGTCATTTATTTGGCAAAAGATTCAGGGTAAGAGATATAAGCGTCTGGTGGATAAGAGACGTGTGCCTGGTCCAGACCTGAATGTGGGTGATCTGGTGTGGTTGTCTACAAAGAATATCAAACTGAAGGTTCCCTCCTGGAAGTTGAGTCCTAAGTTTATTGGGCCTTACAAGATCTTGTCCGTCATCAATCCCGTTGCCTTCCGTCTTGATCTTCTTCAGACTTGGAAGATCCATAATGTTTTTCAGAGGTCCCTATTAAAACCTTATGTCGAACCCACTGTACCCTCCTCTTTGCCTCCTCCTCCGATTGTTGTTGATGGTAATCTTGAATTTCAGGTCTCTAGAATTGTGGATTCTCACATTATCCGCGGTTCTCTCCAGTACCTTGTTCATTGGGCGGGTTATGTGGGTCCCAGTGGCGGACATTATGGACACTCGTCTCATCAGGGCTTTCCATAGGTCCCATCCTGAGAAGGTAGGCTCTGAGTTTCTGGAGTCCACTCGTAGAGGGAGGGGTACTGTCACTGCCAGCTCTCTGAGAAGGTCTGGCAGACGTTCTTCTGTACCTCTTGCATGATGTTCTTTGTTTTGGTTTCACTTTGTCATCTCCTTTCCTTCTCCCAGCTGTCACCTATTTACACTAATTGCCTCCCTTTATATTCCCTCCCATACTGCCTCACTTTGCGGTTTATATTACTTCCTGGATTGAAGTGATCACTGCTGGAGACTTCTGTTACTGCTTGTTCAGATAAGTCCTTTCATGTATTGTGTTTCCTTGCTGGCTTGATTCTAGGTGACCCTGAATCCCCCCGTATTAAGTGCAGGGAGCCGTGGTCGTGTCCCCTCACTATTATAGGGTTTTCAGGTGTCACACAGTTTAGGTATGAGGGCATGCAATCGTCTACCTCTGAGACCCTTAGCAGTCAGGGTGATCTCTTAGGGTTTTACAGGGTGAGCTCCTTAGTTTGGGATCAAGCCAGTCGGATGTTTATCCATAACTTCCAGCTATCTGCAACATCATCCGTGACAGTAAAACATTATATGCAAGGGCCTTATGGTGAGCTGACCCTAGAAAAAATTATATGCGAGGGCCTGCAGGTGAGCTGACCCTAGAAAAAATTATATGCGAGGGCCTGCAGGTGAGCTGACCCTCTATAAAATGATATGCGACAATTAACCATGTTGATATCATAGAAGAGGAGGAGAAAATAGCGTTATCACCACTCACTATCTGTGTTGATTCCTCAAAGTTTTTTAAGACCTCACAGAGGTCAGACATCCATGCCCACTCCTCGCTTGTGAAGAGAGGAAGCTGACTGGAAAGGCGACGACCATGTTGCAGCTGGTATTCCCCTACTGCCCTCTGCTGCTCACAAAGCCTGGCCAACATGTGGAACGTGGAGTTCCAGCGCGTGCTCACGTCGCACAACAGCCGGTGAGCTGGCAATTTCAAGCGCTGCTGCAGCGTTGACAGACCGGCTGAAGCTGTCAATGACTTGTGGAAATGTGCACATACGCGGCGTACTTTCACCAGTAGTTCAGATAAATTGGGGAACGTTTTGAGAAACAGCTGAACCACTACGTTTAAGACGTGCACCATGCATGGGATGTGTGTGAGCTTGCCGAGCTTCAAAGCCGCCACCAAGTTACATCTATTATCTGACACAACTATGTCTGGTTGTAGGTTAAGTGGCGAGAGCCACAGCTCAGTCTGGTCTCTTATACCCTACCACAGCTCTGCGGTGGTGTGGTGTTTGTCACCTAAGCAAATTATTTTCAGCACGGCCTGTTGCCTCACTGCAGTGCTACACTGCTTCCAGCTATTGACTGATGGCTGACTGGTGCAGCAAGATGAGAATTCAGAGGTGGAAGTAGAGGAGGAGGTGGAGGAGGAAAAGGGGGTGTTGCAACCACTAATGTAGGTGGTGGCGGAGTTCCTGATGGAAGTAGGGCCCGCAATACTTGGCGTCGGTAGCACCTGTGCCATCCCAGGGGACGACTTGCTCCCGTTCTCCACAACATTCACCCAGTGTGCCATCAGGGAAATGTAGCATCCCTGGCTGAATGCACATGTCCATGGACCTTCCCAGTAACTGCGTTGGTCAGGGCACGTGTGATGTTACGGGACACATGTTGGTGTAAGGCAGGCACGGCACACCTTGAAAAATAGTGGCGGCTGGAGACTGCGTAATGCCGGATGGCCACCGACATCAGGCTGTGGAAGGACAGAAATTTGGAAAGCTGCGCATTTAGTGCTATGGCCTGTGGGTGGGTGGCTGGGTATTTGCGCTTGCGTTCAAAGGCCTGTTGTAAGGACATTTGGATACTGCGCTGGGACATGGAAGTGGATGTGGTCACTGATGGTGCTTGCGAAGGTCCAGTTGCAGTGCGGGAGGCATCCGGGTCTGCGCCTTAGACAGGGGATTGGCCAGCACATAACATAGGAGAAGAGGAGGCAGTGGTGTGACCAGCAGACACAGATCGTGGACCCAGACATTCGTCCCACTTATTAAGGTGCTTGGATGCCAGGTGGCGGATCATGCTGGTGGTGGTGAGGTTGCTAGTGTTCACGCCCCGGCTCATTTTGCTATGGCACAGGTTGCAAACTACTATTCTTTTGTCGTCCTCACTTTCCTCAAAAAAGTTCCATACTAAGGAACACCTACCCCTTGGCAAGGGAGAATTCCGCAAGAGGGTGCTCCGTGGAACAGTTGCGGGCCTGTTTGGTGTGGCCCGCCTTGTCCCTTTTGACACCCCACTACCTCTTCCAGCCTGTTGCGGTCCTGCAGATCCCTCCCCCTCTGTACTGCTGTCCTCGTTCGGCTTTCCACCTTCCCAGGTTGGGTCAGTGACCTCATCGCCCACCAACTCCTCTTCCACTTCCTCAATCTGATCATCCTCCTGATTTGTTCACCTAACCACAACCTCAGTGATTGACAACTGTGTATTATGCTCTTTGTCAGCCTCTTGAGACAGTAATTGCCATTGACTTATTGGCAACTGTGTCTCATCATCATCCACCTCATTAAGCACTAATTTTTTGTAAATGCACACCTTACACTTTAAATGTGGGCCTGGTAATGTCACAGTCAGCAACGGACACAGTCTATTGAAAAAGTACACTGTATATCACTGATACATTTTTTTTTACGCACACGTTGCACTTTAGATGTGGGCCTGGTAATGTCACGGTCAGCAGCAGACACCGTCTATTGACAAAGTACACTGTATGTCACTGATACATTTTTTAAACGCATACCTTACACTTTAGATGTGGGCCTGGTAATGTCACAGTCAGCAGCGGACACCGTCTATTGAAAAAGTACACTGTATGTCACAGATATTGTTTGGATGCGCACACTTTACACTGGAGATGTGGCGCAGATAATCTTACTGTCCACAGCAGACACCCTCCATTGAAAAAGTACACCGGATGTCACAGATATTGTTTGGATGCGCACACTTTGCACTGGAGATGTGGCACAGCTAATCGCACTGTCCGCAGCAGACACTGTCTACGGAAAAAGTAAATTCGATGTCACTGATATTTTCGGGATGGGCACACTTTACACAGGAGATGTGGCGCAAATAATTTAACTGTACGCAGCGGCCTATTACACAGTATTTAGCGTAGGATGAGCTAAAAATATATATTGCTGCTGTCACACACAATATTCCTTAAAAGGAGTTTTGGGTCTCTGAAACATTTTTGTGCAAAAATAACTTCAATTACAATCCCTACACTGTCTGTCCCTTTCTATGCTCAGCTCGTCCTAACACTGAGCAATTTACACAGGAGATGTGGCGCAAAAAATGTAACTGTCCGCAGCGTCCTATTAGACGGTATTTAGCGTAGGATGCGCTAAAAATATATATTGCTGTTATCACACACAATAGTCTTTAAAAGGACTTTTGGCTCTCACGTTTTTGTGAAAAAATAACTTCCATTACACTCTCTACACTGTCTGTCCCTTTATTTGATCAGCTCTCCCTGACTATGAATGAGCCGTACATGCGTCATCGGGTGCTATCACTGTAATGCCAGCAGCCAACATGCCTACGGAATTACAGTGAGGGTACTACTTACCCGAACATTTGTTGGCTGCATAGCAGCCAAGAAACGTGCGAAAAGGAGACTCGAGCATGGCACTCAAGCACATGCGGTACTCGGCCAAGTACCGCCATGTGCCAAGCATCGGGATGCTCAAGCCGAACTAGTGTGCGACCGAGCATGATCGAGCGACACTAGTCATCACTACTTGCCCGACTAGCGGAGGAAGCGGCAGATGTCTCCTCCAGATCTTGGCTGGGTAGTAGCTGCTGACTGTCCTCTAGTAGCTGCTCCTCGCTGAAAAGTGGAGCAGAGCCTACAGCAATCATATACTACTTCTCGCGATGAGGGAACAGAAAAGGACAGAGTAAGGTTGAGGACAGGTGAGGGCACAGGGCCTGCTCCCAGGCCATGCCAACTAAGGGTTGTGTCTGACGAACCCACCGACTGTTGGCTGGGCGTGTCTGATGTCACTTTGGATGACGTGAATGACGGATTTAACCAATCAAGAACCGCTGGGTTGCTTGTCAAGACACGACCGCTAGATGACACTGGGAGCTCAGTCCTCTCGCTGCAACTACTGCTGCCACGACCCCTAACTCTACTGCGACCTCTGCTTGCGCCAGAAACATCCTGCATCACAGCAAACAAAATAGTAGAATAGAAGAGTATATACACTGCTCAAAAAAATTAAGGGAACACAAAAATAACACATCCTAGATCTGAATTAATTAAATATTCTTCTGAAATACTTTGTTCTTTACATAGTTGAATGTGCTGACAACAAAATCACACAAAAATAAAAAAATGGAAATTAAATTTTTCAACCCATGGAGGTCTGGATTTGGAGTCACACTCAAAATTAAAGTGGAAAAACACACTACAGGCTGATCCAAATTTGATGTAATGTCCTTAAAACAAGATAAAATGAGGCACAGTAGTGTGTGTGGCCTCCACGTGCCTGTATGACCTCCCTACAACGCCTGTGCATGCTCCTGATGAGGTGGCGGACGGTCTCCTGAGGGATCTCCTCCCAAACCTGGACTAAAGCATCTGCCAACTTCTGGACAGTCTGTGGTGCAATGTGACGTTTGTGTATAGAGCGAGACATGATGTCCTAGATGTGCTCAATTGGATTCAGGTCTGGGGAACGGGCGGGCCAGTCCATAGCATCAATGCCTTCGTCTTGCAGGAACTGCTGACACACTCCAGCCACATGAGGTCTAGCATTGTCTTGCATTAGGAGGAATCCAGGGCCAACCGCACCAGCATATGGTCTCACAAGGGGTCTGAGGATCTCATCTCGGTACCTAATGGCAGTCAGGCTACTTCTGTCAAGCACATGGAGGGCTGTGCGGCCCTCCAAAGAAATGCCACCCCACACCATTACTGACCCAATGCCAAACCGGTCATGCTGGAGGATGTTGCAGGCAGCAGAACGTTCTCCACGGGGTCTCCAGACTCTGTCACGTCTGTCATGTGCTCAGTGTGAACCTGCTTTGTTCTGTGAAGAGCACAGGACGCCAGTGGCGAATTTGCCAATCTTGGTGTTCTCTGGCAAATGCCAAACGTCCTGCACGGTGTTGGGCTGTAAGCACAACCCCCACCTGTGGATGTCGGGCCCTCATATCACCCTCATGGAGTCTGTTTCTGACCGTTTGAGCAGACACATGCACATTTGTGGCCTGCTGGAGGTCATTTTGCAGGGCTCTGGCAGTGCTCCTCTTGTTCCCCCTTGCACAAAGGCAGAGGTAGCGGTCCTGATGCTGGGTTGTTGCGCTCCTACGGCCTCCTCCACGTCTCCTGATGTACTGGCCTGTCTCCTGGTAGCGCCTCCATGCTCTGGACACTACGCTGACAGATACAACAAACCTTCTTGCCACAGCTCGCATTGATGTGCATCCTGGATAAGCTGCACTACCTGAGCCACTTGTGTGGGTTCTAGACTCTGTCTCATGCTAGAGTGAAAGCACTGCCAGCATTCAAAAGTGACCAAAACATCAGCCAGGAAGCATAGGAACTGAGAAGTGGTCTGTGGTCACCACCTGCAGAATCACTCCTTTATTGGGGGTGTCTTGCTAATTGCCTATAATTTCCACCTGTTGTCTATCCCATTTGCACAACAGCATGTGAAATTGATTGTCACTCAGTGTTGCTTCCTAAGTGGATAGTTTGATTTCACAGAAGTGTGATTGACTTGGAGTTACATTGTGTTGTTTAAGTGTTCCCTTTATTTTTTTGAGCAGTGTATTAACATCAGCTCCTATAGCAATCACATTCACTATACATTAGTACCATGTGACACATCAGTTTACTTCAGTAACATTTGTGCAGGGTTATCTACACCTCACACTGCATCACCAGCAGCCTTAGCTGATTACAGGGATATGCATTAAATCATTTTACCCTGTATAGGCATGGATACGATTACCAACTTTTAGAGTCCTCAGCAAAACAGTCTGGATTTAGGTACCAGCTAGGGTGAAAAGGTGGTGTAACAACTCAGTCTATGACCTGTACTGGTGCATTCCTGGCAACTATACTGGGTTGACCCAAAGTGTCGCAAGTCAGAATTTTCGGCTCACTCCTGCTGGGCTGTATTCTGCGTAGCGGAAAGGCATCCGAAGTGTCTTCAAACTCGCTGTCATCACTGTCAACTGTCTCTGTTGGTTTTTCTGGTGAAGAATTTTCTTCTTCTGTGTTTCCTGATGGACCTGTAGTGTGTTCAGGTTGGATCATAGGCTCGTCCTCAGTAGGTTCCAGTGTAGCTTCCTCTGTAATTTCCTCTGTAACTTCCTCTATAGCTTCCTCTATACTTTTCTCACTGGTTTCCAACTGGCAAGGGTAGAACTCTGCTGCTTTAGGATTCAGTTCTATGTTTTCCCTTGTGTGATCTCTTTGGGTTATAGGAATAAATAATCTCCATTGTTCTTGTTCAAGATCCGATTAATCATCTGATATTCCCTCTTTGAAACTTGGCTCGCCTTCTGGTACTGGGTTCGTCAGGTATTTGCTGACCTTTGTCGACGGGTAAGTAATCGCAAGGTAAAAACAAATTGCGGTGCAGGATTCTTGTTCGGCCTTTTCCAGTTTCTGGCTTTACCTCATATACTGGGCTATCTTCACACTTTCTCTTCAGGACAACATGTACAATGTCTTCCCAGAACGATCTCAGTTTTCCTGGTCCTCTCTTTCAGTAAGGTTTCTTACAAGGACTCTACTGCCAGATGAGAGTTCTACTCCATGAGTTTTTCTGTCATAGTGCTCTTTTCCTCTTTGCGCAGCTTGAGTAGCTACCTTTGAAGCAACTTGATAGTCTTCTGTCATCCTATCTGTCCACGTTTTTACATACTCAGAGTGATTCTTATATTTTTCCGTTACTGGGGTGTCAAACATGCTGTCTATTGGTAGTCTTGGAAATCTCTCGAACAGTAGAAAAAATGGAGAATACCCTGTAGCTTCACTTTTGGCGCAGTTATAGGCATGTATTACCTGGGCAAGTGAGTTCTTCCAGTCTTTCTTGGAATCTGGCGAAAGGGTCGGAAGCATGGACAACAGAGTATGATTAAATCTTTTGCATTGTCCGTTACCTTCTGGATGATATGGAGTCGTGTGGGAGTTCTGAATGTGGCAGTGTTTTCATAATGCCAAGAACAACTGGTTTTCAAATTCTTTTCCCATGTCATGGTGGATTCTGGTAGGAAATCCAAATTGCAAGACAAAGTCACTGAATATCTTATCAGCAACAGTCTTTGCTGACTTGTTTTTGGTCGCATAGGCCTGGGCAAACCTGGTGAAGTGGTTTATTACTACTAGTATGTACTCGTAACCTACTTTGCAGGTTTCCAGATGGAGGAAGTCGATGGAGACCCTCTCAAAGGGATAAGTGGTGACAATATTGTTCAATGAAGCTCTGGTAGGCTTATTAGGGAGATTGTCTTTCAGAAAGGTGTAGTGGTGGTTAATGTATTGCTCGGCGTCTCTCTGCATGTGTGGCCAAAAGAATCTTTCTCTCATCAAATTTACAGTCCTTTTAACTCCTAGGTGACCCATTTCTTCATGCAATTCTTTCAACACCAATGAATGATATAGCTTGGGTAACACTAGTTGAGAACCTGAGGGTATTTTCCGTCTCAAGATTCCATCTTCGTCGAGGTATAATTTGGTCCATTGCTTCATTAGTATGAAAAGATCAAGCGGTCCACCTTGTTCCTGTTTTGATGGGTACCTGTTTTGGTTTTTGTACTTCCACACTGGACCGATTACTAAGTCTTCTTTTTGTGCTGTCCTGATGGTCTCTTTAGGTATTTTAGCTACCTTCTTTTGGGTACCATCTATTGTTGACGTATTCGCGATGGTTATTGGACACAGCCAAGGTGTTTCTTCTTTCTGTCGTACTTGAAGTGCTTGGGTTATGCAACTCATGACTTTGGGGTCGACTTCTTGCGAACACTGTTGCATGTACTGTTCAGGACTTAGTGGCATACGAGAGAGTACATCCGCATTTCTCTTTCCTGGACGATTCTTGAAAGTGAAATTAAAGTCAACTAGTTCTGCAAGCCATCGGTGGCCTGTTGCATTTAGTTTAGCTGTAGTTAGGACATAAGTTAGTGGATTGTTGTCAGTATAGACTATGAAGGATGGACAGTAGTATAGGTAGTCTCGGGACCTTTCACATATGGCCCACTTCATTGCTAGGAATTCTAGTTTTAATGGATGCATGTGATAGTTCTTCTTGGCAGGTGTGAGAATCCTAGACGCATAAGCAATTACTTTTAACTTTTCCTCCTGCTCTTGGTACAACACAGCTCCTAGTCCTTCTTGCGAGGCATCACAGTGCAGAACAAAGGATTTGCTGTAATCCAGGTAACCCATAACTGGAGGATGAGTTAAGGCTTTAATAAGCCGGTCCAGTACTACCTGGTGGTGGTCAGTCCAGACTATAGACTGATGAGAAGGTTATCGATCTTTTAGTTTTGGTGATGGCTTCTTCTTCTTCTTGGGTTGGTGAGCCGGTACTGACGTTCTGGTAGGTGTTGTATCTGCTGATAGTAATTCATACAGGGGTTTTGCAATCCTGGAAAAGTTTTGAACGTAAGGACGATAGTAGGAAATGAATCCTAGTAACTTCCTGAGTTCTCTAACAGTCCTTGGCTGGTTGTTCTTCAAGGTCAGCATAGGCGCAATGTCTGCTGGATCCATGGAATGGCCATCTTTGGACATGATCTTACCCAAGAACCTCACTTTGTTTCTGAAGAGTTCAAATTTCCTCGCTGTTAACTTGACTCCATGTTTCTGATACAGTTGCAGTACCAACCGGACATGTTCCACATGTTCTTGGAATGAATTGCTGTGAACCAGGTTGTTATCTAGGTACAGCAGACAGACCTCATCCCTCAGTCCCATTAGACAAGTTTCCATGCTGCGTTGAAATTCAGCTGGCTCAGAGCTAAGGCCTAAGGGGATTCTGATCCACTCATACAGACTCCATGGTGTGATGAAGGCAGTCAGTGGTCGTCTGGATTCTTCTACAAATCCTTGATGGTAGGCTATCCCTTGGTCTAGCACCGAAAACCATTAACTTCCTCCTGGGCTGTCCAGCCATTATTTCTCTGAAATGTTCAGAGTCTGTAGTACAAGCAACTTGGCTAGGTGCATGCATACACTTTGCAATCATCTGTGCATGTTGACTCTTTGCAATCGTCTTGGTGATCGATTGCTGGCGAAACACGTTATGAGGAGTAGGAAGAGCATCAGAAGCAAGAGACAAATAAGTTTTCCCAGGCCACTTTGTAGTGACGCTCCATATGATGACACAAGGCCATGTTGCCAACATCAACACAGTGGCCGCACTTCACCTTCTGCCCACATATCCTGCATACCGCCATGCTAACCTCTTCCAGCGACTTGATAATAAATTCACACAACCATCCTGCTGTTGTCTCATGAGCCTGCTGCTACCCTCACCCCCGATGATGATGATGCACCCTCTTCACCCGCCTCCTGTCGGCTACATCATCATTCACTACTGTCTGTTCGTCACTAATGTAACACTCGCCAGTCTCGTGGCCACGTCTCTGACCGCTTGCAACACTTGCTCCCACCCAGACTGTAATGATTGCTAGTTGCAGGTCTAAGGGAGGACACAGCGGACCTCTCCTTTAAGTCTATGCTGGCCTGTAGCTGCTGACAGTCCTGACTATGCTCATAGTCGCTGAAAAACGGAGCAAAGCCGCCAGCATACATTACTTCCTGAGCAGAAGGAGCAGCAAAAGAAAAGAGGCAGTTGCAGGATAGGTGAGGGCACAGATGTTGTTCCTGTGCCATGCCATGTTTCTATGTTGTAATTAGAGTTGGGGGAACACCTGGATGTTCGGGTTCGAGAAGTTCGGCCGAACTTCCCGGAAATGTTTGGGTTCGGGATCCAAACCCGACCAGAACTTTGTCCCGAACCCGAACCCCATTGAAGTCAATGGGGACCCGAACATTTCGGCACTAAAAAGGCTGTAAAACAGGGCTAGAGAGCTGCAAAAGGCAGCAAAATGTAGTTAAATCCCCTGCAAACAAATGTGGATAGGGAAATGAATAACAATAAAAATAAAATAAATAAAAATTAACCAATATCAATTGGAGAGAGGTCCCATATCAGAGAATCAGGCTTCATGTCACCCACCACTGGAACAGGCCACTGTCAGATATTTAGGCCCCGGCACCCAGACATAGGAGAGAGGTCCCATTGCAGAGAATCAGGCTTCATGTCATAGCAAAGAATCAGGCTTCACGTCACCCACCACTGGAACAGGCCATTGTCAGAAATTTTGGCACTGGCACCCAGACAGAGGAGAGAGGTCCCATAGCAGAGAATCAGGCTTCATGTCATAGCAGAGAATCAGGCTTCATGTTATAGCAGAGAATCAGGCTTCATGTCATAGCAGAGAATCAGGCTTCATGTCACCCACCACTGGAACAGGCCATTGTCAGATATTTTGGCCCTGGCACCCAGACAGAGGAGAGAGGTCCCATTGCAGAGAATCAGGCTTCATGTCACCCAACACTGGAACAGGCCACTATCAGATATTTTTAGGCCCCAGCACCCAGACAGAGGAGAGAGGTCCCATAGCAGAGATTCAGGCTTCATGTCATAGCAGAGAATCAGGCTTCATGTCAGCAGAGAATCAGGCTTCACGTCACCCACCACTGGAACAGGCCATTGTCAGATATTTTGGCCCTGGCACCCAGACAGAGGAGAGAGGTCCCATTGCAGAGAATCAGGCTTCATGTCACCCAACACTGGAACAGGCCACTATCAGATATTTTTTGGCCCTGGCACCCAGACAGAGGAGAGAGGTCCCATAGCAGAGATTCAGGCTTCATGTCATAGCAGAGAATCAGGCTTCATGTCAGCAGAGAATCAGGCTTCACGTCACCCACCACTGGAACAGGCCATTGTCAGATGTTTTGGCCCTGGCACCCAGACAGAGGAGAGAGGTCCCATTGCAGAGAATCAGGCTTCATGTCACCTAACACTGGAACAGGCCACTATCAGATATTTTTAGGCCCCGGCACCCAGACAGAGGAGAGAGGTCCCATAGCAGAGATTCAGGCTTCATGTCATAGCAGAGAATCAGGCTTCATGTCATAGCAGAGAATCAGGCTTCATGTCATAGCAGATAATCAGGCTTCACGTCACCCACCACTGGAACAGGCCATTGTCAGATATTTAGGCCCCGGCATCCAGACAGAGGAGAGAGGTCCCATAGCAGAGATTCAGGCTTCATGTCAGCAGAGAATCAGGCTTCATGTCATAGCAGAGAATCAGGCTTCACGTAACCCAAAACTGGAACAGTCTATTGTCAGATATTTAGGCCCGGCACCCATACAGAGGAGAGAGGTCCCATAGCAGAGATTCAGGCTTCATGTCATAGCAGAGAATCAGGCTTCATGTCATAGCAGAGAATCAGGCTTCACGTCACCCAAAACTGGAACAGTCCATTGTCAGATATTTAGGTCCCGGCACCCAGACAGAGGAGAGAGGTCCCATAGCAGAGATTCAGTCTTCATGTCATAGCAGAGAGTCAGGCTTCACGTCAGCCAAAACTGGAACAGTCCATTGTCAGATATTTAGGCCCCGGCACCCAGACAGAGGAGAGAGGTCCCATAGCAGAAATTCAGGCTTCATGTCATAGCAGAGAATCATGCTTCATGTCACCCAACACTGGAACAGGCCACTGTCAGATATTTTTAGGCCCCGGCACCCAGACAGAGGAGAGGTTCATTCAACTTTGGGTTGCCCCGCAATATAATGGTAAAATAAAAATAAAAATAGGATTGAAAGATGAAGTGTCCTGGAGTACAATAATATATGGTTAAGGGGAGGTAGTTATAAATGTCTAATCTGCACAAGGGATGGACAGGTCCTGTGGGATCCATGCCAGGTTCATTTTTATGAACGTCAGCATGTCCACATTGGCTGTAGACAGGCGGCTGCGTTTGTCTGTAATGACGCCCCTGGCCGTGCTGAATACACGTTCAGACAAAACGCTGGCCGCCGGGCAGGCCAGCACCTCCAAGGCATAAAAGGCTAGCTCTGGCCATGTGGACAATTTGGAGACCCAGAAGTTGAATGGGGCCGAACCATCAGTCAGTACGTGGAGGGGTGTGCACACGTACTGTTCCACCATGTTAGTGAAATGTTGCCTCCTGCTAACACGTTCCGTATCAGGTGGTGGTGCAGTTAGCTGTGGCGTGCTGACAAAACTTTTCCACATCTCTGCCATGCTAACCCTGCCCTCAGAGGAGCTGGCCGTGACACAGCTGCGTTGGCGACCTCTTGCTCCTCCTCTGCCTTGGCCTTGGGCTTCCACTTGTTCCCCTGTGACATTTGGGAATGCTCTCAGTAGCGCATCTACCAATGTGCTGCTTGTACTCGCGCATCTTTCCTATCACGCTCCAGTGCAGGAAGTAAGGTGGGCACATTGTCTTTGTACCGGGGATCCAGCAGGGTGGCAACCCAGTAGTCCGCACACGTTAAAATGTGGGCAACTCTGCTGTCGTTGCGCAGGCACTGCAGCATGTAGTCGCTCATGTAGTGCCAGGCTGCCCAGAGGTAAGGACAAGCTGTCCTCTGTAGGGAGGCGTATCGTCATCATCCTGCGTTTCCGCCCAGCCACGCACCAGTGATGGGCCCGAGCTGCGTTGGGTGCCACCCCGCTGTGACCATGCTTCATCCTCATCCTCCTCCACCTCCTCCTCGAGTAGTGGGCCCTGGCTGGCCACATTTGTACCTGGCCTCTGCTGTTGCAAAAAACCTCCCTCTGAGTCACTTCTAAGAGACTGGCCTGAAAGTGCTAAAATTGACCCCTCTTACTCCTCCTCCTCCTCCGCCTCCTCCTCCTCCTGGGCCACCTCCTCTTCCATCATCGCCCTAAGTGTTTTCTCTAGGAGACATAGAAGTGGTATTGTAACGCTGATCGTCATCGCCACTGGCCATGTTGGTGGAGTACTCGAAACAGCGCAACAGGGCACACAGGTCTCGCATGGAGGCCCAGTCATTGGTGGTGAAGTGGTGCTGTTCCGCAGTGCGACTGACCTGTGCGTGCTGCAGCTTAAACTCCACTATGGCCTGCTGCTGCTCGCACAGTCTGTCCAGCATGTGCAAGGTGGAGTTCCACCTGGTGGGCACGTCGCATATGAGGCGGTGAGCGGGAATTCTAAAGTTACGCTGTAGCGCAGACAGGCGAGCAGCGGCAGGATGTGAACGCCGGAAGCGAGAACAGACGGACCGCACTTTATGCAGCAGCTCTGACATGTCGGGGTAGTTGTGAATAAACTTCTGCACCACCAAATTCAGCACATGCGCCAGGCAAGGGATGTGTGTCAAACCGGCTAGTCCCAGAGCTGCAACGAGATTTCGCCCATTATCGCACACCACCAGGCCGGGCTTGAGGCTCACCGGCAGCAACCACTCGTCGGTCTGTTGTTCTATACCCCGCCACAACTCCTGTGCGGTGTGGGGCCTGTCCCCCAAACATATGAGTTTCAGAATGGCCTGCTGACGTTTACCCCGGGCTGTGCGGAAGTTGGTGGTGAAGGTGTGTGGCTGACTGGATGAGCAGGTGGAAGAGGAGGAAGAAACCGAGTAGGAGGAGGAGGCAACAGGAGGCAAAGAATGTTGCCCTGCGATCCTTGGCGGTGGAAGGACGTGCGCCAAACAGCTCTCCGCCTGGGGCCCAGCCGCCACTACATTTACCCAGTGTGCAGTTAGGGAGATATAGCGTCCCTGGCCGTGCTTACTGGTCC
This sequence comes from Bufo gargarizans, assembly GCF_014858855.1. NCBI lineage: Eukaryota > Metazoa > Chordata > Amphibia > Anura > Bufonidae > Bufo > Bufo gargarizans. The sequence continues at coordinate 153,512,292 of NC_058086.1, read as the reverse complement.
ACGTATCTGTGGTTAGGTGGACCTTGCCACAGATGGCGTTGCGCAGTGAACACTTGATTTTATCGGATACTTGGTTGTGCAGGGAAGGCACGGCTCTCTTGGAGAAGTAGTGGCGGCTGGGAACAACATACTGTGGGACTAGCAAGCGACATGAGCTGTTTGAAGCTGTCTGTGTCCACCAGCCTGAATGACAGCATTTCATAGGCTAGTAGTTTAGAAATGCTGGCATTCAGGGCCAGGGATCGAGGGTGGCTAGGTGGGAATTTACGCTTTCTCTCAAATGTTTGTGAGATGGAGAGCTGAACGCTGCCGTGTGACATGGTTGAGATGCTTGGTGACGGAGGTGGTGGTGTTGGTGGTACATCCTCTGTTTGCTGGGCGGCAGGTGCCAACGTTCCTCCAGAGGCGGAGGAAGAGGCCGAGGCGGCAGCAGCAGAAGAGGACCGAGGCAGGCAGCAGCAGAAGAGGTAGCAGGGGGAGCCTGAGTGAGTTCCTTGTTTTTAAGGTGTTTACTCCACTGCAGTTCATGCTTTGCATGCAGGTGCCTGATCATGCAGGTTGTGCTAAGGTTCAGAACGTTAATGCCTCGCTTCAGGCTCTGATGGCACAGCGTGCAAACCACTCGGGTCTTGTCGTCAGCACATTGTTCGAAGAAGTGCCATGCCAGGGAACTCCTTGAAGCTGCCTTTGGGGTGCTCGGTCCCAGATGGCGGCGGTCAGTAGCAGGCGGAGTCTCTTGGCGGCGGGTGTTCTGCTTTTGCCCTCTGCTCCCTCTTTTGCTACGCTGTTGGCTCGGTCTCACCACTGCCTCTTCCTCCGAACTGTGAAAGTCAGTGGCACGACCTTCATTCCATGTGGGGTCTAGGACCTCATCGTCCCCTGCATCGTCTTCCACCCAGTCTTCCTCCCTGACCTCCTGTTCAGTCTGCACACTGCAGAAAGACGCAGCAGTTGGCACCTGTGTTTCGTCATCATCAGAGACGTGCTGAGGTGGTATTCCCATGTCCTCATCATCAGGAAACATAAGTGGTTGTGCGTCAGTGCATTCTATGTCTTCCACCGCTGGGGAAGGGCTAGGTGGATGCCCTTGGGAAACCCTGCCAGCAGAGTCTTCAAACAGCATAAGAGACTGCTGCATAACTTGAGGCTTCAGATAGTTTCCCTGATATGCATGGGGGTGATGTGACAGACTGATGGGCTTGGTTTTCAGGCGCCATCTGTGCGCTTTCTGCAGAAGACTGGGTGGGAGATAATGTGAACGTGCTGGATCCACTGTCGGCCACCCAATTGACTAATGCCTGTACCTGCTCAGGCCTTACCATCCTTAGAACGGCATTGGGCCCCACCAAATATCGCATGTAAATTCTCGTGGCTACTGGGACCTGAGGTAGTTGGTTCACTAGGACATGTGGCTGTGGCAGAACGGCCACGTCCTCTCCCAGCACCAGAGGGTCCACTAACACCACCACGATCATGTCCGCGTCCGCGTCCCTTACTAGATGTTTTCCTCATTGTTACCGTTCACCACAATAAGAAAAAAATTATTTGGCCTAATGTATTGAATTCAAATTCAGCCCTTTTATTGCAGACACCTAACACTATCTGGCTATCTATTTAGGTACTGTATTACACTAATACAGGCACAGCAGTAACGACAGATTTAGCTGAATATAAATTGTAGGCCTAGTATTTAGGCCCTGGGTGCCAGGTATCCGTTTATGGACAGAATTAGACTTGGAAATGCACAGTAGCGTGTGAAGTTATTGAGGATGACCCTATCCGCATCTTCAATCTAATATACCCTTTTATGGATAGATTTAAAGTTGGCCTGATACAGCAGAAACCACTGATTTAGGGAATTGCTAAGTTGGGAATTGTATTTCAACCCAGAACAAAAACTGTGCTTTGGCGGACACTAAATGAATTGACCAGCCACAGCAATAAACACAGATTTAGCTGAATATAAATTTTAGGCCTATTATTTAGGCGCTGGATGACAGGTATACGTTTACGGACAGAATTAGACTTGGAAATGCACGGTAGCGTGTGAAGTTATTGAGGATGACCCTATCCGCACCTTCAATCTAATATACCCTTTTATGGATAGATTTAAAGTTGGCCTGATACAGCAGAAACCACTGATTTAGGGAATTGCTAAGTTGGGAATTGTATTTCAACCCGGAACAAAAACTGTGCTTTGGCGGACACCAAATAATTTGACCAGCCACAGCAGTAACAACAGATTTAGCTGAATATAAATTGTAGGCCTAGTATTTAGGCGCTGGATGACAGGTATATGTTTACGGACAGAATTAGACTTGGAAATGCACGGTAGCGTGTGAAGTTATTGAGGATGACCCTATCCGCACCTTCAATCTAATATACCCTTTTATGGATAGATTTAAAGTTGGCCTGATACAGCAGAAACCACTGATTTCGGGAATTGCTAAGTTGGGAATTGTATTTTAACCCAGAACAAAAACTGTGCTTTGGCGGACACTAAATAAATTGACCAGCCACAGCAATAAACACAGATTTAGCTGAATATAAATTTTAGGCCTATTATTTAGGCGCTGGATGACAGGTATACGTTTACGGACAGAATTAGACTTGGAAATGCACGGTAGCGTGTGAAGTTATTGAGGATGACCCTATCCGTACCTTCAATCTAATATACCCTTTTATGGATAGATTTAAAGTTGGCCTGATACAGCAGAAACCACTGATTTCGGGAATTGCTAATTTGGGAATGTATTTCAACCCAGAACAAAAATATATCCTTTGCCAGACAGCAGATAGTATTACAATTGGCTAGCCACAGCTGAAACACCAGATTTAGGGTACTGCTATTTTGGCAATTGTATTTCACCCCTCAATAAAATAGCAAGCACAGCCAAGCCCCTGATGTAGGATATAGCAAAAAAAAAAAAACACACTATTGATAGTTAAATGGACTTGGTGGCACCACAAGACACAAAATGGCCACTGATCACCCCAGAAAAAAGTGACTGAAAAACGTTCTGGGCAGCCTAAAAACAGTGAGCAATTGAATAGCAGAAGATGAATGATTCACAGCTGTAGATCGATCACTTCATTAAGTGTTTTTGCTGAGTAAATCCCTGTCTAGTGCCTAATCTCGCCCTAACAGCAGCAGCTGCATCCTCTCCCTACACTGATCAGAGCAGAGTGATGTGCGGCGCTACGTGACTCCAGCTTAAATAGAGGCTGGGTCACATGGTGCTCTGGCCAATCACAGCCATGCCAATAGTAGGCATGGCTGTAATGGCCTTTTGGGGCAAGTAGTATGACGCTTGTTGATTGGCTGCTTTGCAGCCTTTCAAAAAGCACCAAGAAAGTGCCGAACCCGAACTTTTACGAAAATGTTCGGGTCTGTGTCACGGACACCCCAAAATTGGGTACAAACTCGAACTATACAGTTCGGGTTCGCTCATCCCTAGTTGTAATGTCTTTTTGTCTTGATCTGTCTGTGAATGCCATGATTTCTGTTCCGCATGGGTTCCAGGCATATTTGTATTTCTGTCTGTGAACACCCTGCTTCCTGTTCAGTACAGGTTTCAGACATGTTTGTATTTCTGTCTGTGAACTCCATGCTTCCTGTTCCGCATGTTTGTATGTCTTTAAATGGCATGTTCCTTGTACTCTAATCCGCATGGGTTTCAGGCTATGTAACCATGTTTCTATATTGCTCTGTCTTCAGGTCAGGTCTATGAACACCATGTTTCTGGTTTCTCATGTCTGTCTGAGAATGCCATTCTCCCTGTTCCGCATGGGTTCCAGACACGCTTGCTTTTCTCTGATTATGTTCTGATCTGTCTATGTTCGCCATGCTCTGTGTATCCTGACTAGCATGGGTTCCTAGCTATGTGGCTCTGTCTGTGATCCTGTATCCTGGTCTTGTGTCTGAACAGTGTTCTGTATTGTATTCCTGGATTCCTGGTGCCTTGCACCAGCGTCTCTGTTTCCTTGCCGGTCAGCGGCCAAATTTACTGGGACCATCCCAGGAGGTAGCGATTTGGTCGTCCCTCTGTGGCGAAGACCAGATCTCTTAGGGTTTGGCCCAAAGTCAAACTGGTCACTTCGACAGTGGTTAGACTTCTGCCACTGATCCGTACAGCTGTCCATCTTAGTTGCTGTTCCTTCCTGTCCTGATTTATTCTGATTGTTTGTTTCTAGAACTTCAGTTTAAAGAGGACCTTTCACCACTCCTGACATATCTGTTTTAATAGCTACATGCATTTCCCATGTAATAACAATTCTGGAGCATCTATTCTTATGTCTGTATGTTGTGCCATTGCTCTGTTATTTCTACTAGAAGTTATGAATGAATTGCTACTAGCTTTCAGTAAGGGTACAGAGGGAGGTAAAAAGTCGGGAAGGGGGGGGGGGGTGTACCTGCACACACTCACTCTATCCAATCAATGCTGCCATTTTCAGCATGTACACCCCCTCCCCCCTAACTGGTTAGCACCCCTCTGTACCCTTACTGCAGACTGCTAGCAATTATTCATAACTTCCAGTAGAAATAATAGAGGAATGGGACAACATAGAGACATAATAATAGATGCTCCAGAATTGTTAGCATGTGGGGAATGCATGAAGCTATTAAAACAGACATGTCAGGGGTGGTGATTAATAAACATTAATTTTGGCTTTCTCTGGATCTTGTTCTCTTTTCTATGTTTGCTTGGGATATGTGCAGGCGCTTTCCTGACTCCTGAACCAGACAGATTGACAGTGAAGCAGAAAGCAACAGTTCACAGATGCACTGAAAGTGAAAGCTATAGAGGAAAAAACTGTAGAAAATTTTTAATAAAGGCCAAATCTACTGCCTTTGAGAGTTCTGAGCACCTGCTGGGAGGTGAGGAGGATGCAAGCAGTATATGGATATAGACATGCTATAAAATGCCTAGGTTATTCAATTCTGACCTGATATACTTTAAGATTAAATAAGAGGCAAGAGGGGGTACATATTATTAACAAACGGAATCATGTAAAACGGAAGAGAGATGAGCACATTTTATTAGCAAACTGGCTTTTACAACCTAACATTGCATCATTGTGAAGCCATGTGAATTACAATATGAGTTGCATGCAGTAGTACATTTTTCTTAAAGGGACACTGTAATCTGGATTTTACTTACTGAGCTAATAACATCACCACATTAGTCTCCACGATTAATATTAAAATATACTAGTATTACTGCTCTGTGTCTTTTATCTGGTCTATAATATCGGTTTTATTAATATGTAAAGTACCTCAATAAGGAGCCCAAGGGGGCATCCCTCTGGCAATTGGAGCCCAGCTGCTCCCATTACTTCGGAGCCAACCACCGCCCCACTGCTAATTTATTCACTGCTCAGTGCTGACGTAATGTTTGTGCAGCTGGTGCATGCGCAATAAGTTTTGTGAGGCTGATGCCAGGGCGCTGCACAAACATTACGTCAGCGCTGAGCAGTGAATAAATTAGCAGTGGGGCGGTGGTGGGCTCCGAAGTAATGGGAGCGGCTGGGCTCCAACTGCCAGAGGGATGTCCCCTTGGGCTCCTTATTGAGGTAATTTACATATTAATAAAACCGATTATTATAGACCAAATTAAAGACACAGGGCAGTAATCCAATCAATGCTGCCATTTTCAGCATGTACACCCCCTCCCCCCTAACTGGTTACCGCCCCTCTGTACCCTTACTGCAGACTGCTAGCAATTATTCATAACTTCCAGTAGAAATAATAGAGGAATGGGACAACATAGAGACATAATAATAGATGCTCCAGAATTGTTAGCATGTGGGGAATGCATGAAGCCATTAAAACAGACATGTCAGGGGTGGTGATTAATTTTTATGTAAATTGTGGAGACTAATGTGGTGATGTTATTAGCTCAGTAAGTAAAATCCAGGTGACAGTGTCCCTTTAACACAAAAACGTTTTCTAGGCTGGCACTTTGTCTTACACATGCACTTAAACTGGTATATGAGGCATCAACTAAATAAAAATATTCAGATTTTATTGACAGATTGAAACATGTGAAACACAACCAATTACAATTAAGAATTAAGAAAATACTATGAAGAAACTGCTTCTGAAAGCCGAAATTGTATCATTTTAGGCTTTTATTTATTAAAGTTAGCACAGATTTACTTATTTAAGACCAGGTTCACATCAACATTCTGTTTCCCATTCTTCTGATCAGTCAGAAGAAATGAAAAATAAAAAAAACAATATCTAAAAAAAGGATCCTTTATTTTAAACCTCCATTGTGCTAATTTTGCATCCATTTAGTCCACGCAGGACTTTTTCTCCCGTCTAAAATAACAGATCTCTGACATAACTGACAAAATGGATTCAAAATAAACACAATGGATGCTCAAAATAAAGGATCCATTTTTTTTATATTTTTTTTTCTGATGACAGATCAGAACAGAAAACAAAATAGTAATGTGAAAATGGCCTTATGCAAGTTTTGGGCTGCAGTTTCATCATTTTCACACCGCCTAAGACAAGCTAGATATACTATGGAATTTCTAGGGAATGTATAAAGATTATTTTGCCTGTGGGTTTTAAGCATTTTATAGAATGACTGCATTTCACAAGTCATCTGCAATATTTTAACAATGAAATTGACATTTTAATATACAAATCTGGGTAGTTTTCCGTTTCATACTCTCACTTCTGGATTACTTTTCCTCCTTTGACAGCTGACAATGCAGACAGTAATACTTATAATGATACAGATGGCAATAACAGCTGCGCACACTATCAGCGTAATATGTGTTACGTTAAGTCCATCAGAGCTGTCATTAGAGGGGGGATCAACAGGTTTTGTTGATGTTGTGGTCAGTTTGGTAGTAGTGGATTCAGTTGTGGTCAGTTTGGTTGTAGTGGATTCAGGAGTGGTTAGTTTGGTTGTAGTGGATTCAGTTGTGGTCAGGTTGGTAGCAGTGGATTCAGGAGTGGTTAGTTTGGTTGTAGTGGATTCAGTTGTGGTCAGGTTGGTAGTAGTGGATTCAGTTGTAGGAGCTGGTGTTGGGGGGATGAGGAGAGCGGCCTGGGCTATGTTTGATACATCTGATCGTTGAGTGACTTTATCAACAGCAACTAAAGCAAAGAAAAGGACAGTGCCATTTTTTAGAACAACGTTTTCTGGCACAAATGAGAATGTTTCTCTGGATCCAGCGGGTAAAGGTGTAAGGGTGGCAATGTCAACCTGTGCTGATCCGTTAAAGTTGGTTCTGAGGTCACTGGGATTGGTGTTCATTCTTAGGTCATAACTTGAAACTGCAGAAAAGAGTGAGAAATGCATTTATTCTTGAATAATTGATTTTGTCTCTATCTATCTAAACACAGACTTTAGCACAAGGTTTCCGCCCTGTCACTATTCTTGCATCAGAAAATGCCCTGTCCATGTACTTCTTTTCCAAGTTTGTCGCCAACCACCACTCCAAGATGGAGACTGGCCTCTACCTGACACACGCATAGGCAGGGGATGGAAGGAATGCTACAAAGGCTTCCATAAGGAGGAGGGAGGGGGTGAAGGATAACATGGGGAAGATTTATTAAAACAGGTGTAAAGTAAAACTGGCTTAGTTGCCATAGCAACCAATCAGATTTTTTTCCTTTATATTATTATGGAAGAAATGGGAAAATATAGGTTTTTTTGCATTTTTTTATATTTGTAAACATTTTATTATTCTTTATTTACCAACTAAGACCAACCAATGGACTTTATACTATATACAGTTGCAAGAAAAAGTATGTGAACCCTTTGGGATGAAATGGATTTCTGCACAAATTGGTCATATCATAAAATGTGATCTGATCTTCATCTAAGTCACAACAATAGACAATCACAGTCTGCTTAAACTAATAACACACAAAGAATTAAATGTTACCATGTTTTTATTGAACACACCATGTAAACATTCACAGTGCAGGTGGAAAAAGTATGTGAACCCTTGGATGTAATAATTGGTTGAACCTCCTTTGGCAGCAATAACTTCAACCAAACGTTTCCTGTAGTTGCAGATCAGACGTGCACAACGGTCAGGAGTAATTCTTGACCTTTCCTCTTTACAGAACTGTTTCAGTTCAGCAATATTCTTGGGATGTCTGGTGTGAATTGCTTTCTTGAGGTCATGCCACAGCATCTCAATCGGGTAGAGGTCAGGACTCTGATTGGGCCACTCAAGAAGGCGTATTTTCTTCTGTTTAAGCCATTCTGTTGTTGATTTACTTCTATGCTTTGGGTCGTTGTCCTGTTGCAACACCCATGTTCTGTTGAGCTTCAGCTGGTGGACAGATGGCCTTAAGTTCTCCTGCAAAATGTCTTGATAAACTTGGGTATTCATTTTTCCTTCGATGATAGCAATCCGTCCAGGCCCTGACGCAGCAAGGCAGCCCCAAACCATGATGCCCCCACCACCATACTTCACAGTTGGGATGAGGTTTTGATGTTGGTGTGCTGTGCCTCTTTTTCTCCACACATAGTGGTGTGTGTTTCTTCCAAACAACCCAACTTTGGTTTCATCTGTCCACAGAATATTTTGCCAGTACTGCTGTGGAACATCCAGGTGCTCTTGTGCAAACTGTAAACGTGCAGCAATGTTTTTTTTGGAAAGCAGTGGCTTCCTCTGTGGTATCCTCCCATGAAATACATTATTTTGTGCGAGGCATCATTCACATCAGGCAGAACTGGTGTGTGTTTTTTATAGGGCAGGGCAGCTGTAACAAACACCTCCAATCTCATCTCATTGATTGGACTCCAGTTGACTGACACCTCACTCCAATTAGCTCTTGGAGATGTCATTAGTCTAGGGGTTCACATACTTTTTCCACCTGCACTGTGAATGTTACATGGTGTGTTAAAAAAAAACAGGTAACATTTAATTCTGTGTGTGTTATAGCAGACTGTGATTGTCTATTTCCTGTCTATTGTTGTGACTTAGATGAAGTTTTATGACCAATTTGTGTAGAAATCCATATCATTCCAAAGGGTTCACATACTTTTTCTTGCAACTGTAATTTCTTGTATGATACATTGTAATACTTCTGATTTACAATGTATGGTGCCTGGCTTCTGGCAGGGTGAAATAGCAGCGCTCGAATGAAAGACCTGGGGCTTTTACTAGGCTTCTGGCTGCTGTGATAATCTCTTGTCACAGGGGGACTGATGGGGTGACAAAGGATATCTTCTCCCTCTTTCTAATCTAATCTGTTAGAGGCTGAGGTCACTATTAACCACTACATCTAAGGGGTTAAACTGCTAGCTGTTATCTCCAATCCCAGCCGTTGCAGATGAGAACGTATCTCAGCTTGTCACGGTGGAGTGATCCAGCCAATAGACGATAGTAAGGCGCATAACCACAACCCGATGCAGGATACAACAAACTTTATTACGAGACAACGCGTTTCAGGGACTCGACAACCCCTTTATCAAGTCTACAAGGGACATAAATAGTAAAAAAATACAGTAGAAAATATATGTATATGTATGTATAAAAGTCGTATATAGAATTTGATATATAGAGATCTATAGACATATACTTGCATGAATAAATAAATACATAGGTAAAATAGGTAAAATATTGAGTGGACAATATAATAGTGTATACATAATTCATTATCCACATAACTAATGTATACGCAATTCAATATGACGAGACGTTTTATGTTGATAGGACTGACATACGTTAATACACATTGACAAAAAATGTTTGCGTATTTAAAAGTACCTGTGTCACCCCAGTTTAAGTGTAGCTGGGTGTATACCGCCTGGTTCCTTCTAAAAATGGCTCGTGTCGGTGCCTATGCGGTCATGTAAAACAGAGAGCGAAGGTTTTTAGAGAGTTGACTAGGGCAGAGTAACAGGTAAATATATACCTTTCCCTTTCCCTTCTCCTTCCCCCCCCCCCCCCCCTCTATATGTATGTAACTGTTTTGGAGAAGTGGACCTTTGAATATACGTAAGTGTGTCCATTTAAGGATAATTACCTTGTTTCAATTGTAGATAGAGTTTGTGTACCAGTTTGTTGGAGCGTTCTCGCTACAGTCATGCACGTGGCACATGTGGAAGGGACGCGCAGGCAGGAAAGTGTGCGTGCGCTAACACAGGGGTTGATATCGGGAGGGCGGTGGACCCCTGTGTTAGACTTTCCTGCCTGCGCGTCCCTTCCACATGTGCCACGTGCATGACTGTAGCGAGAACGCTCCAACAAACTGGTACACAAACTCTATCTACAATTGAAACAAGGTAATTATCCTTAAATGGACACACTTACGTATATTCAAAGGTCCACTTCTCCAAAACAGTTACATACATATAGGGGGGGGGGAGAAGGGAAAGGGAAAGGTATATATTTACCTGTTACTCTGCCCTAGTCAACTCTCTAAAAACCTTCACTCTCTGTTTTACATGACTGCATAGGCACCAACATGCGCCATTTTTAGAAGGAACCAGGCAGTATACACCCAGCTGCACTTAAACTGGGGTGACACAGGTACTTTTAAATACGCAAAAAAAAATTGTCAATGTGTATTAACGTATGTTAGTCCTATCAACATAAAACGTCTCGTCATATTGAATTACGTATACATTAGTTATGTGCATAATGAATTATGTATACACTATTATTATATATATTTACTGATGAATTTATGTTATTGATGTATTTACTCAATGAAGTATTTTAATTGTTACTTATTTATTTATCTATTTATGTACATAAGCATATACCTACAGATTTCTTTTTATATATACTTTCTTATACTCACTGATGTACTTGTTCAATCAATTATGTGTTCTATTTTACCTATGTATTTATTTATTCATGCAGGTATATGTCCATAGATCTCTATATATCAAATTTTATATATGACTTTTATACATACATATACATATATTTTCTACTATTTATTTTCTACTATATTTTTACTATTTATGTCCCTTGTAGACTTGATAAAGGGGTCATCGAGACCCCGAAACGCGTTGTCTCGTAATAAACTTTGCTGTATCCTGCATCGGGTTGTAGTTATGCGCCTTACGATCGTCTATTGGCTGGATCACTCCACCATGACAAGCTGAGATACGTTTTCCAATATTTACCCGAGTGGCGACCTGGCCTTCGCCCCAAGGGTTTCCTGACGCATCTGGCAGCACCAACCTGTTACCTACAAATCCCACAGCCTACCTTCAATACAGTTGCACCTGATTTCGGTGCAACCAAAAACTGGTGAGTTTATTATATCCACCCGTTTTTAAAGAAAGCTGTTGTATCTTGACCTATTTACCCTCAGAGCGCCTCTCTCACCCTGTGGCCGTAACCTTATTGCAGATGAGAGTCAGCTGAATAACACAGCTGTCACCCATCGTATATTGAATGGTTGGGTGGGTTCAGCTCCTATCCAGGGTCCACTCCATTCACATCCTTGCAAATTTCACATTACATATACGGAAAGGGATTAATAAATATATTACTCACCATTCCCCTGGTCCAGATCATCACCAGTGGCAGTCCAAGATAACACAATCATATCATTATCAACTTTTGCCTCTAAATCACTTATTCTATCAGGTTTATAGAGATCTTGCTGAGGAGGAGGACCACCTGAGGGCACATTAGATACCAAGAAAGATCCTCCTGAAGCTGTTCTGCTGAATTCTCCAACATTAAGGTCTTCATCTGCAATTTCAGGGCGTGGAGGGTTCATGACAACAGTGCCTACAAAGAGATTTCCAGTAACAGATTTTGATTATTTCAACTAATAAGGAAATTAAAGGACATTGAATAATTTGGATAAACAAATGTTTGTAGATTGTCCAATTTACATTGTCTGGGTAATGACTTGTGGACTCTGCCAAAAGATATTATTTGTGTTGCCTTTGATAGCACTGCAGGATGTCGGAGCATAAATTTTGCATTTCTTCTTGGCAAGAGAAGACTATATCTGAGCCTATGGATCCTGTCAGCTTCTCTCACTCAAATGCAGTCACAAAAAATCAATGGAACCCTAGTTCTAGCTTTCAATGGGGGCCTCATTGCCCAGACTAAATAAATTATAACTCCGGACATGTGTCATGTGACACATCAGATCTCTATAACTGGAGGTATATCTTCTTAAGGCCCCTTTCACACGAGCGAGAATTCCTCTCGGGTGCAATGTGTGATGTGAACGCATTGCACCCGCACTGAATCCGTGCCCATTCATTTTTAAATGGGGCTGTGTACAAGAGCGATGTTTTTCACGCATCACTTGTGCGTTGTGTGAAAATTGAAGCATGTTCTATTTTCTGCATTTTCACGCAACGCAGGCCCCATAGAATTGAATGGGGCTGCGTGAAAATCGCATAGCATCCGCAAGCAAGTGCGGATGCTATGCGATTTTCACGGATGGTTGCTAAGGAGATGATGTGGAGGTCCATTCACTTTATTATTTTCCATTATAACATGGTTAGAATGGAAAATAATAGCATGTCAATTGAGGGTAAAAAAATAATAAAAACATTACTCATCCACTTGATCGCGCAGCCGTTATTGTCAGAGCAGGTCCTGCTGAATGCGCCCGCAACACATCCGGACAAAATCCATGACACCCGTGTTAAAGGGGCCTAAGGGTTGCTTGGTGTGCACTGAAAATTCTCAAATTGCTGCAAAATAATTGTCCGAGTTAATTTCTATGTTAATAAATTGTCTCAAATCTCTCTTACCATTTATTATATATCCTGGAACATAGAGAGCGCGGTTCTTGGGGAGGACCAATCGACTTTTGCCCTTAGCATTGTTTTCAACTCGCACTTTTAAACCATATCTTCCATTTGCTGAGAATTGTGTAAAGTATTTTGAATATATTCCATCATTCTTCATAATATCAGGACCTAAAAAACAGCATTTTAAACAGATCAGGATAGGTCATCAATATCAAATTGGCGGGGGTCTGATTTCTGGCACCCCCATCGATCAGCTGTTTCAGGAGGAGGTGGCACTTATGTGAGCACTGCTTCCTCTTCAAGATTTTCTTCTGGGCCTATCCAACATTTCCTGACCAGCACCAGTTTCTGGTTCGGATCCAGAGAACTGCAGTTGCCCAGGCAGCTACTGTAACATCCAAAGATGATGTAATCGGCAGAAGGTTTAAAATCACTCCCTGGTCTTCAGGCTTCGCCTGATTCAATTTTGTGCTAGACTCTCTCTATTGGATTCAAAGTCTCTGACCTGTCTATTGC